>NC_051182.1:172798174-172832527 GCF_013339695.2 Rhipicephalus sanguineus
TTTGCTGACGAAAACGGTGAGATTCGATGGCAACTCAATAGGGGGAACGTCAGCGTGTCCACATAAGACAAAACTAGGACAGTTCGCTAGTGACTCAAAGATCGAGATTTTGTAGAATCCCTTGATATAGACAGAGGGCTAAAGGAAAGAAGGTAAGACGTACGTGTGAGCTTTACGAAAGCGCGATCAACCGGTCTGTAAGCTCACGTGACCCCCTTATTCGTGCATACGGATCGAGTACTAAGCCATGTCGTCTCCTCACTGATTCAATCACCGGAAGGCTTGCACCAGGGGCGTAGCCAAGGGGGGGGGGGTTGGGGGGTTCAAACCCCCCCTGAAATTTTTCAATTTGCTTGCGTATATAGGCACGCACACATACAAACGCACGCACGAACATACATAAAGTATGATTGAACCCCCCCCCCCCCCGAAAAAAATTTCTGGCTACGCCCCTGGCTTGCACGAATGAAGACGTTCGAGTTCCAGACGACTCTACATTTATGCATCCACATACGTATCTCATGTCGTATGCACGCCTCTTTCAAATTAGCATACGTGCACGTGTTCATACCTACGAGTTCCACACGACTGCTTATACGTATCGTGTATTCGAGGCATGGCATGTCGCCTGCTCGCTCTCTAACTTGACAGATGACGTGCATGACAGATGACGTTTGCATGAGCAAACGTTCGAGTTGCAAACGAACTCTATAGTGAAGCTACACTGACTGTAGCTCTAGACGAACTGTACCGGCTGTAGTGAAGTTGCACTGGCTGAAGCTCGGCTGTAGCTGTAGACAAACTGTACCGGCTGTAGCTCGGCTGTACCTGTAGACGAACTGTACCGGCTGTAGTGATGCTTACTGTTTGAAGCTCGGCTGTAGCTCTAGACAAACTGTACCGGCTGTAGTGAAGCTGCTGTATACGAACTGTACTGGCTGTAGCTCGGCTGCCGCTATAGAATAACTGTACCGGCTGTAGCTCGGGCAGCTATAGACGAACTGTACCGGCTGTAGCTCGGCTGTAGATGTAGACAGGCTGTAGCGGCTGTAGTGAAGTAATGCTGGTTGTAGCTCGGCTGTAGCTGCAGCCGTCAGTACAGCCCGTCTGCAGCTACAGACGAACTGTACCGGCTGTAGCGAAGCTGTGCTGGCTGTAGCTCGGCTGTAGATGTAGACAGACTGTAGCGGCTGTAGTGAAGCAATGCTGGTTGTAGCTCGGCTGTAGCTGCAGACGGGCTGTACTGACGTCTGCCAGCTATAG
Source organism: Rhipicephalus sanguineus (assembly GCF_013339695.2). Taxonomy (NCBI): domain Eukaryota; kingdom Metazoa; phylum Arthropoda; class Arachnida; order Ixodida; family Ixodidae; genus Rhipicephalus; species Rhipicephalus sanguineus. The sequence goes on from NC_051182.1 coordinate 172,799,438, forward strand.
ACGAACTGTACCGGCTGTAGCGAAGCTGTGCTGGCTGTAGCTCGGCTGTTTCTAGTGTAGACAGACTGTAGCGGCTTGTAGTGAAGCAATGCGGTTGTAGCTCGGTGTAGCTGCAGACGGGCTGTACTGAAGGCTGCAGCTACAGCCATACAGCTACCGTCCATAGCTGCAGTCGAGCCATAGCCTGTACAGCTGTACAGGCTATGGCTCGACTGCAGCTATGGATGAACTGTGTACCGGCTGTAGTGAAGCGGCTATGCTGGTTGAAGTTCGGCTGTAAGCTGTAGACAAATTGTACCGGCTGTAGTGAAGCTGTACTGGGTGAAGCTCGGCTGTAGCTATAGACGAAGTGTACTGGCTGTAGCTCGGCTGTAGCTACAGACGAACTGCACCGGCTGTAGCTCAGCTGTACTGGCTGTAGCCCAGCGGTGGCTGTAGACAAGCAGTACCTGTTGGCTGTACTGGCTGTAGCTCGGCTGTAGCTATAGACGAACTGTACGGCTGTAGTGAAGCTGTACTGGACGTAGCTCGGTGTTCAGGTGCGCTAGGCATGACCAACACGGGGCTGCGCAGTTTTTCGTACATGGTAGACAGCGCTGGAAGCAGAGGACGCCGTGTTCCGGTGTCGTCACCGATGCGAGTATCCGTCGCGCTCTTGACGCAAGCAGCATATACACGCGCGCCGCCGTTCGCCGCCGGTCGTTTCTGTGGAAGTCAGCGCACGTTGGTGGTTCGGTGACGTTGCGTCACTGTTCAACCGGCTTCGGCTTGTTCAAGTCGTGCGAGCCATGGAAGTCTTCAAGGCCACGTCACCGCATTAGGCAGAACGGCGCAACGAAATGAGAAGAAAATCCACCGTACGAACTGCAAGAAAAGCGTGTTTAGCGCTTCAATAAAGCTTTCTGAAAGCGCCAGAATACGGGTAATTTCTTAGGGGTGACGTGTTCGAAGCGGTTGAGGTGGCCTATGCTCCATTACAACCTAAGAAAAAAATGTCAGCTCCTCCTACAGAACCGCCGCGCACTTGCACTTCACATGTGAAAGATAGTCGTGCTAACTGGTTTCCGCTCGAACTGTACTTCTTTTTCGGCTAACGTAAATAACTACGCACATTAAGAGTTAAGGTTCGTCTTTACTGCCTGAAACATTACGTTCGTCTGAGCAGCGATGTCGAAATCCCTGACGAAGTTTACCGAGACGTTCAAGCTACCAACATAAAACGAGCGACGCAAACGTGTGCCTCTATGGGAAAGTTCACTATCTGAAACAATCGAGAAGTGCTTCGCGACACGAAAATGAGTAAGCGACACTGCATAGATCCCTTATGCAAATTCTCTCCGTGGGACACACAGCGATGGCTGTGAACGGTGCTGGATTTGCTCTTAGGTTCTAACTTAATGCTGGCAACGGTGCGTTGCGCCGCGCCGATGAACTGGTGCCTGCAGTAAACGTCGCAGGAGAGATTCTATTCAGTTTTATTTTAAGTGCGTAGCACTTTAGGGGTCCGGCTTGTCGTGCATCCATAGATATCAAGTGGCGTGATCACGCTCATGTCAGGTGGTCAACACAGGCCTAAAACAAGGATAAGAATGCTGGAAATCGGGTTAAAACAAACGAACGAGGTCTAAAATAATGTAATTAACAGAAATGACCTAGAATTATTCGCAATAATTAACTTAAGATCGCTGAAAACGTTTCGGAAACTTGCTGCTGACTCCCGCGCCGCGCAAGAGAGGGCGCCACCACCTCGCCAAGCAATCGACTGCTCCTCCCACCGGCGCTTCTCCGGCGCTACATGTGATGGAATTGCAAGCAACCTGATGGAACTCGCTGCAGACTACACGTATCTCACTGCCGTAGCAAGCAGGAAGTCGATAAAGCGCAGCAAAAATTAGCGCGCATGTCGCACACCGAGTTTGCGAATCCCCCTAACGAGACTCTACTCGTGCCGGGGAAACCCTACATTCTTACCTCAAACATTGGCGTCATCGACGGTTTGGTAAACGGAGCAGCGGGAACTCTACGAACGGGAATCGCTGGGTGCCCGTGCTACGCACTCCCTCAGGTTTCACAGTCATGGGGATTCATTTAGCGCAGGATTTAGAACTACACCAATTGCTACACAAGAACGACATTTTTAAATCTTTTTTTTTTTGTTGTCACGCCGGTGTTGGACGCAATACTACGGCGACCCGTTGCAAATCGCAAGACCACAATCATCATAACCATCGACGCTACGTTCCAGTAAAGACAAGGCGCGCCATCATTGTGTACGGAGTTTCGCAATCAGGAATCTACCTAGTAAGTTTTACAATGCGTCCTTTATGGTGTTACACGTGTCGTGGCCGCAGTGGTTATAGTATATACTTAAGGTCGTTATCGTCGGCGCCGTGCCGCTTAATTGTGTTCCGTCACTGCCGCGTTTGGGGCCGGCTACCGCTGTCCTAAGGTGGTTTACACTTACACGACTTTCCTTCTTCAAGTGAACTTCCACGTTATTATTACATTCTTTCAGGTGGCCTCTGTTAGCGCCCCAGCGATTCCGCGCAATTACAGCGTCTAACTAGCGTTATTATAACACTCGAGCCGTGCGGCACATAATGCCACGTTTGTGAGTGTAGTAATATTCATATGGCGTACAACTCAATCTCCGCGCCTACATCTGCATATATATATATGTCTGCTGAAGCACCGAGCATCGTATATATACGCATCTGCCTGAAGTTACGCGACGTAGGGGGGGGGGGGGAAACGCGAGGCAAGAAATTACACGAGCGAGAATTTTCCCGCCTTATTACGCCCACTTGACGACTAGAGATGATGAAAAAAGACAACTACAAAGAAAACTCGTGGCCGCAAGTAATCTTCTCAGACAGAATATCTGGAGTTTTAAGTGCCAAACCACGACATGATTACGAGGCACGCCGTCGTGGTGGGCTCCGGAAATTTCCACACTCTGGTGTTCTTTGACTTGTACTGACAGTGTCCGGAACGGCACCCTAGCACATGTTAGCGCTAACTGATATTGGATAACGTCGGCTAAGTGAGGGCTAAAGTTGGCTAGCGCAGGTTAATGTTGGGTGGACGCTACAGCTGATGCATCCTACCCGCCATAAAAGCACAAAGGCTGCCATCATTCAATCTCACTCCAGTCGACTGAGCTGTTTATCAATTCATTTTTCTTTGCAGCCATCTTATTATCTTCGTTCCTCGCTGATCATTCGTATTTCCGCGTTTCTTTCTTCTTCTCACATATCGCGGTACCCTCGAAGCTCATTACTATTACATAAGAAGGCTGTAACCGTTGAGGATCGACAGCGGTGTGCAGCATTAGAGGAGGCGGCACATGGTCGTACAGCAAAACCAGCGAGGAGCTGGAGTAGTGTCGTATTTTGTTGACTTCTTTATTACGGCTAAGACAGATTAGTCCTATTAGCGATGCTCACTGCCAAGTATATATACATATTGCGCGTGCCTTTGGCAGTGTAGGTACATAATGTGTATATATACTATCGGAGTACACGCGTGTACAATAGATATTGACAAATGGCAGCTCATCGTGGCGCGAGATCGCGGCACGCAAATATTTATGCGCGTGAAGCGACAATCGCACGAGCAAGCGATTCCTCGCGCAGGTATAGATACCATGCGCCGGCCAGAGGGCGCTACGTGGCGTTCATTTTAATCACCCCAGAGTCGACCCGGAGGTCACGGGTTCGATCGCGGCAGCAGCGGATTGCATTTCGATGTAGCGGAATGGCGAAGGCCCGCGTACTAAGAGATGTGAGTGCACGTTAAAGAACAACAGTCGAAATTTCCGGCGTCGTCCTCTATAGCGTGTGTCATAATCACATCGTGATTATGGCACGTAAGACCGAGATATCATTATTGGTGAGTGGCGACAGCTTGTGAGTGGAGCTCATTCATTCATTCATTCATTCAATTCATTCATTCATTCATTCATTCATTCATTCATTCATTCATTCATTTTATTTGCAACAACAAAAAATGTAGCGGGAGACCAGCGAAAGAGTCTTAGTTCTATAAGTACGACAACAGTACTCTCTATCATTGTGGCCAGATATGGCTGCCATGATGACGTCAATGATGACGTCAATCAAAACTATCCATATACTACACGCCTGCAGCGCGGTGCAAGGACCGAGGAACGGAAGAAACGCGGCACAGCCAGTGCACGCGGCGAACGACCTGGAAGTGCGATAACGGCACGCAGTATCATCTGTAGCGTTCGCCGAACTACTCAAGAGAAACGTACAGTCTGCGCAGCGAACTTTGTTCCTCGTTAGAGTGGCGTCAATTTAAACTTGCTTAAGACGTACTGGTGCGCTAGTCGGCTACAGGTGACAGCTTATGGTGGGCTATAGATGGTTACTGGTGGGCCAGGTTACAAGTGAGAGCTTATGGTGGGCCATAGTGGTTACTGGTGGGCTAGGTACACATGATAGGTTATGGTGGGCTATAGTTGGTTAGTGGTGGGCTAGTTGGTTACACGTGATAGCTTATGGTGGGTATAGTTGGTTACTTCATGGTGAGCTAGGTTACACATGGCAGCCTATGGTGGGCTATAGGTGGTTACTGGTGAGCTGGTTGGTTACGCATTATAGCTTACGGTGGGGCTATAGTTGGTTACTGGTGGGCTACGAGCTTACAGATGATAGCTTACGGCCGCGCGCATCGAAAACCAGGACGACAGAGAAACATAAGGATATAGAAAAGACGTTAGCGCTGATGCGCATTCTGATAAAGAAAAAAGCTTTTGGAACACTAAACGAGGCAATGTTAAGTGGCTCGTTTATGTTCCATTTCGTGATCACGCGTCATATGATTTCCATTTTGTAATCTGTGCACTTGGTCATTCCGTCAGATTTATCAATAGCGCCTGCGTTGAACGCCGCATTTAAGCTTGCTCGACAGCGACAATTACGACTGTTGAAGTTGCAGCGCTTACGTCTTTTGTCTATTCTTAGGTTTCCGTGTCACGCTTGTTTTTTTTATGTGCGCTCAAATAAGCTCCCGGCCACGGCGGCCGTATTTCGATAAGGGCGAAATGCAAAGAACACCCGTGCGCTTAGATTTTAGGCTCTGTTTTAAAAAAAAATTAACCAGGTGGTTTGAGTTAATCCGCGAGTGCCAACCCTATACGGCGTGCCTCCTAACCACATCAGGGTTGTGGCACGCAAAAAATAAAAAAGAAAGAAAAAAGAAGCACCGGGAATACACGGCCTATCGAATACCTCGTTATGTTAAACCAGCAAGCTCACAGGCGCATCGCTAACTTATATGCTAATTTCGGAAAAGGCAAATAAGTGGTGATTTTACGAGCGTCATATATTTTCCCGTCTTCTCGAGAGTGTAAAAGAAAGGATAGAGATGTAGAAGAGGTAGCTTACGAGCAGTAAAAGGCACGCACGCACGCACGCACGCACGCACTCACGCACGCACGCACGCACACACACACACACACACACACGCGCGCGCACACACACACACCACACACACACACACACACACACACAACACGCACGCACGCACGCACACACACAACACACACCACACACACACACACACACACACACACACACACACAGACAAACAGACACAAAACACGGCACTCGTAAAGGCAAGCAAGAAAGTGATAAGGGTCGTATACCGCGTGCCAAGTGAGGGGTATATAAGCGAAGCGAATGCCAATAAACAAGTGGCTGGACCGGGGCCAGCGCTACGCGTCCTCCGCCTTCGAGTGCGCAGCTTGATAAAAAGATGAAGGATAATCTCTCGTTCAAAGGAGAAGACGACGACGACGACGTCGACTTGAATGACTTTTTTTTTTCTCTCTTGAAGACGACGTCCTGTGTTCGCCGCGTTCACAAGTATACGACGTCGTTGCCGGCAATTCTATGGGGCCACTTTTGGCTTATACGCTCCGACGAGCGCAGCGCGCCACCGCTGTGACGCTCGCGCTTTCATTTCCGGTACGAGAATTTACGAACGGATTGTTTAGCGGGCATCTGTCTAATACTATTCTGGGCGAGCTGTTCCCCGCAGAATACAGCGAGAGGGCGAGCGGGACTTTCTTCGACTCGACGTTCCTTCGGAAAAGACCACGGGAAAAGGTCTATACATGCAAACGACGACGTTGACTCGTTCTCAGTGATTAAAGAGACGGAGCGAAAAAATTTTTTTTTGGCTTGTAACTGACGTGAGTGCCGTAGGTTTTAGCTGGCACGCGTAGAGTTTATTACTAAAATTATACTGGAGGAAGGCCCGTAGCCAGGGAGGGGAAAGGGGGAGAGGGGAGGGTGTTGTTATAGGGATACGGGCCACTCCTGAAATCGTCCGTATAAAAATATTATACTATTCGGAACATTCACCTCAAAACCAAAATATAAAGCTATTAATAAAATAGCGTTTAAAAAGTCACATAATTTACATACTTTAATGAAAACCAGCAAATAATGAGCCAAGGAAGGTATAGAGGTCGTTAATTGTATACCGTTTTTGAACTATGTAGTCGCAATTACGATATAGATGCGAAAAAAAAGTAAAGTGGACGAACAGACACCTTGCCGCCAGCAGGGACCGAACCTGCAACCTCCGAAGGTTGCAGGTTCGGTCCCTGCCGGCGGCAAGTTCTCTTTTCCTCCACTTATCACTTATTACTACAATACACTTAAAACAGTGCAATTAACGTCCCATATACCTTCCTTCGCTTCTTTATCCGCTGGTTCTCATTAAGGTTGTGTCAACGAAAAAACGAGCCCTCAAAATTCCCTTCCTTCATTCATAATTTACATAATGCAATTTTTAGCGAAAACAGTTGCTGCCAAAGCCTTCAGCGTCCTCCCCCCCCTCCTCCCAAAAAAAAGTAAATACAAAAGTCCTGGCTACGGGCCTCACTGGAGGGCATTCTATACAGGAAGAAAAAATATGAAGGCGACCGTAATCCTTAATAATAATATTGTTGGGCTCCGTGATCCGTGACTTATATAGTTGTCTGGTATATAGCGGCACTCGCACGTCGGCGTTAGCGTGCCCTGCTGTATTCCTTGTTAAATTTGTGTTTCGTCGCACTGCCGAAGCGGACCGTGGGCTTTATATCGACGTCCAACGTTCACTAATTCACTAATTCACTATTTTACTGTCACTAATGCCATTTCACCTAATGTCACTTTCACTAATTAACTCAGTACTCACCTCATTTGCTATGATTATCGTCAGACAATTAATGTTCACTAATTTAGCGTTCATAAAAATACTTTCACAATTAATTTCTCTAGTTACCTGTCGCTACCGAACTTAAAAAATTTTTACAGATGTACACTTTCAAAGCGTTAAAACACTTTCTTGAAGACAGCGGCATTGCTGGCAGTTCTTAAGGCATTTATGTTCCTATAGCTTTAAGGTCGCTCATTATATGCATGTGCTGCTTATTATATCTATGTCCCAGTTATTATGATGTGTTTGTCATGTTACCCACATGTGAGGATTCACCGCCATGACGACCATAGGCGTGCGCAGGGTTCCCGATCAGGGGGGGCGAAGGTTCATCGTAGCGTCCCCCCCACCCTACTAAGTCAATGTATGGGGCAGATTTTGCGCCCCCCCTCTTAGGGGATTAGGAGAGGCGGCCGCCCCCCTCCCCCTGCCCCCCCCCCCCCATACGCACGCCTTTGATGACGACTAGATACATTATTAGGGACTTTATTAATAGCATATCGGACATTTTTATCTTACGTACGTTATGGTGGCGTTGTTGACATATGCGTGTTTGTGTGTTTTTCTTTCGTGTCCTACTGTTTGTATGTTATTTCTTGTGTTTTATGCTCGATCCATTCAAACCGAAGGAGTATAGCCGGCGCCCTATTTGTTGGCCAACGTCCACTTCACATCACATCAATAAAAAATAAAACAAAAAAAAAAACATTCTCACTCAAGTACGTCCGCGCGCGTGATTTCGGCGATTCGTTAACACGACTTCACTACAGGGACGAGGCCTAGCTGCAAAAAGATTCTTTTCTCACGAATCTTTGGTATCCAGCGAAAACATTGCTTCCTCGTGGCGTAATTAAGCCGTGCAGGGCCGGGACGATCGTTTCAGGGTGTAATACTTTCACGGTCGGATGGAAAGCAACGCGAGCGGATTATCAAAAAAGGAAAGAAAGAAAAAGAAAAGAAAAAGGAGAAAACTTCGTGCGTCGTCGGCGTCGTCAATAGCGCGATCGTTGACGTCTATCGATAACGCGTACAGCGCGAAGGTCTCGGGGCGACGACTTGGTCAGCTCCTCTCTCCCTCCTTCCTCCTCTCCCTCCTCCGCACCTGACGACGGGCGCCTATTTCCTCGTCGTGACCCAAATCGAGAAACAGCAGCGGCCTCGCTCGCCGAATAAATAGGCGATCCGAGAAGACATCGCATAGCGGACGCCGTACACCACCGCCGCCGCCGCCGTTGTATACACGGCGGCGATAATATTCAGAAACTTCTCTTCGTATCGATTTTACGTAACACACACGGACGTCGCCATCTTGTACTGTTAGATTAATCTTTTTTCTAGGTTTCTTTTGTATATAGGTGACGTGAAATTACCAAGGTCGTGAAACGTCGAATGCGCCAACACAACCGATTAAATGCGTTTGGGTCTACTGTAACACTGTTAATTTATTTGTTAAAGATTAAAAAAAGCAGCAAGGACACTACCCAATGTGGCGGCACAGTAACACATTCGTAAACTAGTATATATACGGTGGCAATAATCTTCGGAAATTTCTTTTCCGATAATTTTTTTTTCGATAATCTCAAGAAATATGTATGCACCAAAAACTGACGTTTTGTATTTGCCACTTTCGTCACTGCCCTTGCCCATAGCGTTGTTACCGGCAAGTTCGACAAGCTTTAGTTACACGTCTTAGTAATATACTGTTTGGTGTTTTACGCGCCAAAACCACGACATGGTTGTGAAGGACGCCGTAATGGAGCGCTCCGGAAATTTCGACCACCTGGGGTTCTTTAACGTGCTCGGACATCGCGCAGTGCTCGGGCCTCTTAGAATCTCGCCTCTATCGAAATGCGACCGCCACGGCCGGAATCGAACCCGCGACCTTCGGGTCAGCAACCGAGCACCATAACCACTGTACTACGGCTACGGACACGTAGTGAACTTTGGCTAATATCCACTTTGACTAGTTAACTCATTACTAACTTAATTTGCTTCGATTATCATATAGTTAACATTAACTAATGGCGCAACTGCTGATTTACTATCAGTGATTAACTCACTACTCCCTCAGTTTTGCGTTGACTGTCATCATGCCCTCGTGTGAGTATTAATTTCGGCTCCTATTTCACTGTGGACGACACTACAGCTGCCACCGGCTTTGGTGGCTAGTGTCGGCTTGCGTTAGCTATCACAACAAGCGAAAGTAACGAGAGATAGTTAAAGGGACACTAAAGGTAAATAACAATTCATGTCAGAGTGAAAGGCGAGTGCTAGATAACGTTTAAACGTCAATATTATACGCAGCCGCGTATTAGCAAGCGAGGAACTAAGGCAAACGTACGACATTCTTGCGCTATAGCCCGGCGACGCAGAAAGGCATCAGTACACCTAATCACTAGTACTCGAACCACCCATGATAAAAGCGGACATTGTAGTGAATAATAAGACGGAATAAAATGCAACTTCTGCATACCAGTCTGATTCATGGGGGAAAAAAGAACTTCTCGACGTTACCCTAGAGAACGATGCAAGTTCTTTTTACGCCGGGCCGTGCTCCGCTAAAGCCCCCAGCTTAAAGCCCCTTGATCTAGGGGCTTTAACCCTAGCTTGCTCCGCAGCCCCGGCTATTGGTGAGTAAATGGCGGGCGTGGCGAATTTTACGTCAGAAGGCCGTTCTCGGAGGCGGGCGGTTTGAATCGCTCTAATGGTACGCGGACAACTAAAATGTGACTTTCTTTCAAACTAAGCATATCCTTGGCACGAAACAAGCACTACGAAATTTCTGGAACGCTATTTCAACAATTCACGTCGAACTTAATAGTCCTTCTAAAATCCATTCTACCCCAATTTGTTTCAACTTTCACGCTGAATCATCACCAATTTTTTTTTATCGCCCGCGTTACTATACCAAATAGCCGGAAAACCCACTACTGCTAGCGAGGAAAAAAAAAAGAAAAAGAAAGACGTGGTTAATCTTCGTATGATAACCCACGAGATAAAATGTTTCCTTCGTGGACAACCGAGTACCCTTAAACGCGGTCACCGTGTTCAGGTCGCGCTTGGCGAAAGAAAAAATAATGAGCAAAAAGAAAGTCCCAACGATTAAACGCCCTTCGAACGTATTAATTAAATCGAGCGTTGACGTTGACGTCCGTGGCGCGGGGCTTTCACGAAGGTGCGGGAGGACGACTTTGAGACAGGCTCCTCGTCGAAGCGCTGCTTATGCAGTCCTGGCAGGAATGACGTAACGTGTGTACTATACGGTGCATTCATGTATTCCCGAAGCCCGGAGCATCGTGAGCTCAAAGGGGGCTTCCCCTTCGTTGTTATTCGGCAGTCGAATGACGACGGCGACGACATTGATTCGTCGTCGTCCTTGAGGTAGGCGAGCCTCCGAATCACATTCTGCGGCCTCGGCGATGTGTTCTATATATATATATATATATATATATATATATATATATATATATATATATATATATATATATATATATATATATATATATATATATATACACGGCCGACGTAGTGTAATATATACATCCAGACATTGATCACCTTCACATTCATGGAATCCATGTCAATAGAGACGCCGGTGTGTCATGGAGTCGTCCCGGACAACGCAGCGGCATCCCTAGTAACATCACATTATATACAGACGTAGCTCGCCGGCTAAGCCAACTTATATAAATAAATAAATAGCCGTCCAGGAGTGCCGTCCAATAAACAGCTTAACAAATAAATAAATAAATAAATAAATAAATAATGAATGAATGAATGAATGAATGAATGAATGAATGAATGAATGAATGAATGAAGAATGAATGAATGATGAATGAGACAGTTCGATCGTTGGAGTGAGACCGAATGACCGATATGTAGCTGAATACAACAGCGGATAGCCAATCATTAACCTACATTAAACAGTACAGTAGTACTGAGCGAGCAACTATGATGGCTGTAGGTACGTGGAAAGTGTTGCATTCGCTCAGAGATCTCCATCCATACCACGTCATAGAAAAAAGGACGGTCGCCTTCAAAAAGTGAAAGACGCACAAAACTCGGAGGGAATGAATGCGCTAAGCAGTTTCATAATAACTGTTGGGGTTTTACGTCCCAAAACCACGACGTGATTATGACGCACGCCGTGTCTGGAGGGCTCCGGAAATTTCGACCACCTTGCCGGGGTTCCTCAACGTCCAGTTAAATATAAGCACACGGGGGCCTATAGCATATTGCCTTCATCGAAATGCGGCCGCCGCGACCAGGATCAGATCCCGCGACTTTCGGGTCAGCAGTCGAGTACTTTGGCATGTTCTGAGACGAAATTGGCGAAGGCGCGTGTGTGCTCCCTTTGTCTGTCGTCGTCGTCTTCGCACCTTTCGCCTCAGAACGTGATGTTACAGCCACCTCCTTAGCCACCTCCTTATGTTATACGTACAGGAATATCCCGACTACCAACCTCCATATAAAGCTTAGAGCAGGAAAAATAAGAGCATAATATACCGAGTCACCCGTAATGCTTCTGCAGGGTCCATTTACATCCATACCAGCTTACCTTCACACGCCACGAACAACCTCGCTTCTCTGCACAAAGTTCTTCCCCCTTCAAAGAGTTTTTGATTATTAACGACGCGCGATCGGCATTTAATGATCCTGGGCCGCAATCTATGCCGTTGCAGTCTCAGTCACAGACGAATCAACTCGACAAGCTTTCCTTGTGCCCGAGGCTCGAAAGGATCAAGTTACAACCGGTCCGCATCAGCTCGACTTCATGATTGCGTCATGGATCGGGCACACGTCGTTTCATTTGGTAGGAAAAGCGGTGACAGTTTGTATAAAACCTCATTTATGACTCCATTCTTGCTTAAAACATTTCAGCGGAATGATTTGGCGAGGACAGGACGGAGAAATTCATGACAGGACGCATTGCTGTTTATAGCAAATGTATACAGGCAATCAACGCATGCGCAGTTATAAGGAAACAGTAAATTAGGGTGGGTTTTGTGCATAACTACCAACGCCCGCTTAGTATCCTAAATTCAGAATTTAATCAAAAGAATTTATAATCTAAAATACTAAACAAAAGTTGACAGTTATGCACAAAGTCCACCCTAATCTACAGTTCCCGTATGATTGCGCGTGCGTACGTTGCCTTCATTTACCATAAAGTCCAGTACACTGGCGTAGCCGTGGGGCGGGGGGCCGTTTCAACTTTCCCGCCCTTCCGGCCAGAATTTTTTCAATTTTACATGTGTATATATACGCCCACAGATACAAACGCACGAACGAACATACATAAAGTATGCCTAGACCACCCCCCCCTCTCGAAAAAAAGCCCCACGGACATAGTGGTATGCATTTCCCTACCAAGGCGAACGCCATTCTCTTCTTTTTCTTCTCAGTCGACTGCATCGATCCCACCCGAAAGCTTCCACGGCCAACGTATTTGTGAACGGCCTCCAGGATCGGAGAAATCGGTAGATTTCTGCACCTCGCAAGGTTTTGCAATGCCTCCGTGATCGGCCCACCTTTGACCAATTAAGTGACGATGCCATCTGATGACGTCCTCATGCGATGTCACATGAATAGTGACGTCACAAATTTTGGCGACATGTGTCGTCATGACGTCATGAGGTAACGTCATCGCAAGATGATTTTTTGCATCACGGCGCCACCTATGCCGACGGTCACTTTTTTGCGTTTGGCGAAGCATCTAAGGCTTTTGCCTTAAAATATTACCTGTCACTCTTTTTGATCAATCCTGATCAGTTGCCACATATATAACTCTTCGAATAGCTGTGGGATTCCGCGCTTCCCACAACCTGAGCTAAAGAGCTAGGGTATACATAGCAATCTCCGAAAGGGAGTTAGAGAGTTAACGTGCGTCGTTCAAGAGAGTTATATATGTGGCGAGTGAGGAGTCACCAATAAGAGTAACTGGCAACCTTGTGTTTTCTTAGAGTGTACGTAAGGAGTTGTAACCGTGATTGACGCGGGCCCCACTGGGCGCGGCGGAACACATGCAAAACAACCCTCCGTACGATTCTTCTCCACGAGCGCACGTACTGAGCCAAGGACTTTAATGAAAAAAACAAGCAATAACAACAACAACAACAACAACAACAACAGAGAGAGAGAGAGAGAGAGAGAGAGAGAGACGCATTAGCAACAAACTAACCACAACAAACCCATCAAGCCGAAGTCGCGCACACACTGCGGCGTTACACATCACGGGCGTTACGCAAGCAGGCAGCGGCGTCTATATATATATATGTTTTTTACGCGGCCCGGCATTGAGTGGATGATTGAAACCTCTCTTGCGTGCGACGAGGCGACAAGCGTTTGCAGCTCGGCCTTCTTCCGCGTATGCGCGCACAACGAACGCACGCGCGAAGCCCGGGAGTACAATGCTGCGCAGAAGAGCGTCGCGACGAGGACGACGAAGACGCGACAACGCACGCGACCCGTACTGTGCGGCATTTCCTGACGCGCCGCTGAACGTAACGCGTGAAGGCACGAGCAGCGCTTCGTTGCCGACACCTGGGTAGCCTGTTGTTGCTGGCTGTAGCCTCCTCATATCAGGCGAGGTCACACGCAGCTGCTGTACAGGGCGAAATTCCCCCCGAGCATTGTACCCTTATTAATATGCGCGTCTCATAAAGGTATCTCGCCGGGAACGTTAGATCGCGACCGTGGGTCGATCCGGATTAGGCTCAATCCGGATCAGGTACTGCTACCACGGTCATATTTAATCGCGATCTGTGCATCGCGATCTGGCTCCGTGATCGCGATTTGGCTGACGTCTGCGCCGAACTGCGATCCGGATTAGGTTGTTACCGTGTAGCATGCAAGCGACCAACTTGTTATCGCGATCAAGAAGGCCGATCTGGATCGGCCCTGATTCGCTATCAAAAGTGCCCGTGTGTACCGGTATCAGAGAACGTATTCCCCACGTATCCCCCACGTATTCGGAGCCATCTCTTTGTACTCCGCGCTATATAAGAAAAAAAAAACAGCCACAGGGTCCCTTACGCATTCGCCTAGGACGACTCGAAGGCGAAAGCCATCTTCTTCTTCGTTTTCTTCCTGTCTGTGTACTGATCCTTACCAGACCCCCCCCCCCCCTTCCGAAAGCTTTCTGCACCTAACGTGATCGGCCCACCTTTCACCAATGCGATGAAGATAACATGTGAGTGACGTCATCGTGTGACGACACTTATGTTACGTCATGATAACGCCACAAATTCTGGCGCTCGTGATGCGTCATATGGTGACGTGATCACGTGATGAGGATTTCTTTTTTTCGTCACATCGCGTTGACCGTCGCCGACGGCCAATTTTTCGCGTTTGATGAGGCATCTAAGGCTTTCGCCTTTTAGTATGCGGTACTATATTCTCGGTTAGTGCTGACTTGCCCCGTATATGACGCTCTTTAAGGACAGAGGTTCAGGGTAAGATAGGAGCTTGGAGATAGAAATTCGTGAACACGGAATATCGCTTGAGCAGACTTGTCTTCTTCAAGGCAAACGACACACGTTATAACTCTCTTTGGGTGTCACGACTCTCCGACGAGAGTGTAATGACATCCTAAGAGACTACACGTGTCTCTCTAAAGAGAGTCACATATATACGTGGCAAGTCAGGACTGACAAAAATAGTCAAGTGACTCTTTCTCTCTCTTTTTTTTTATATAATTCACCTTTTTAAGATCACTCGAACATCCAGCCCTACGCACCTGGGACTGTTTTGATGCATCCACAAGCGTGCGTCCTGGGATCCCGTGGTTAGACAGGTGTGTACTGAAACGGATGAACGTATGCGAAGAGCGATGTATCCATTTCCAACGCCGCGACCGGGGTCCGGCCATCGTCAGGTCATACGTGTACATGGGCATAGAGGAATCCCCTATGTGCTTCGCGCGCGCGCGCGCGCACGCGCCACACGCACACACACCACACACACACCACACACACACACACACACACACACACACACACACACACACACCACACACACACACACACACACACACACACGCACGCACGCACACGCACACACACAAACACACACACAACGATTCCAAGAAGGGATTATTGCAGGGAAGGCAGAAATACTATACAGGAATACAAAAACGATGATTCAATTACGTAGGCACACTGATTGCTTGTGAAATAGTGCTGAATGTAGTGCATGTAGTTGTTCATAAAAAAAAAAAACATGCAACACTACAGACATTCAAGAGTACCTCAATGAAAATCAACGTTCATAAAACACAAGGGCTGGAACAACGTGGAATAAGTTACATAGTTCACTTTATATATATTTATACGCGCCAGCACATCCCCTGGTGTGACATGCCGACATATGCCTTTGATGGAGCAACGTAAACTGAGCCGATATTTTTCACTACGTCAACTCAAGGGTCGTGACCAGTGCACGGCATGTGTCGATGCAAGCGTTTCAATGTCATTTGCATAATGCGAACCAGTGGTCCTTATGGCTGTAAGTACCGGTAGTGCCGCCGCTGAAGGATTTGTAGTGCACGGGGATCTCTGCGCACAGCTGTTGCGCGGGCAAACCTTTGACTCGGAAACAAGATGAAATTACGCGTTTAATGCGTCCCTTTGCCTGACATTTGGTTGAGACGGTTCGGGACGTATATTGCGACAATTGCATCGAGTCTGCTGGCGTAATGTTCTTTATTAAATGCGAAGCATTTCTTAGCGAACCTCTGGCACTTTGAGCGTTTCTATCTACGTATCTATCTATCTATCTATCTATCTATCTATCTATCTATCTATCTATCTATCTATCTAGCCGCCTACATCTGGGTGCTCTCATGATGGCCTCCTTAACTTGGTGTAGACCAAAATTTGCATGGGAGGGTAAGAGGATTTCACGAATATGATTGCCGGGTCGTGACATGAATAACGTTAAAATCTTGCCGCGTACGTTGTCAAACCCTTTCCACTAGACACGTGTGGCACATACCCGTTTACCACGGGCCGTGGTGTAGGGGTATGCGCCACAGGTGATTGACAGTTTATATCTACCCAGGAACGTCGAGAACAGACATTGGTAACTTAAATGCTAGAGCGTTAAGGAAAAGCAACATCGGCAGCGTTGACTCAACGAATGGAAAGAATGAAAATTAGGATCCCAGCAGGAATCGAACCCAAGCACTCTGCGTGGCAATCAGGTATTCTACCACTGAGCCACGCCAGGTCTATAAACTGGTTTGGAAAAACAGCCTACGCAGGTGTAATATCGGTGCAACATCAATTGTGGTTGTGGTGCTGGCTATGTAATTTTACAAGAAAGCAATAAACACTACATGATACTGCTACGATGTGTACTCCTACGATACAGGCGTCATATGAGATTAACATCTGTAGTTCCAGTGTTGGCTCGGCTTTTATAGCAGTCTAATAAACATTCGTTGTATTCCTATGATTCAGCAAGCTATATTGAAGCATTGCTCGACCCCGGAGGAATACATTAACGAAAGTTAAGTTACATATGATATCCACATCACCGCGCCGTAAGCTGCACTTCGTCCACCAGAACGATGCAGTGTCCTCTTCATTTCTTACGAGGCTGAGCGATGGCT
This sequence comes from Rhipicephalus sanguineus, assembly GCF_013339695.2. Classification (NCBI taxonomy): domain Eukaryota; kingdom Metazoa; phylum Arthropoda; class Arachnida; order Ixodida; family Ixodidae; genus Rhipicephalus; species Rhipicephalus sanguineus. Next base: position 172,816,287 of record NC_051182.1, read on the forward strand.
TCATGCTGACCGAGAATGATGCCAGATTGATTGACAGCCGCTTTGTAGACTAGGCTACGTAGGCTATATACGCCAAGGTAGTCTACGAATACGACAAACACCATCCACTGATGTTGGTCTATGAAGCACTATCCAGGCTTATCAGCATCGACGGCCTATACCTCACCAACGTGAAGGGTGACTTCAGATTCCGACATCTCGCCGGCTCTGTCGACAGACAATTTGTCGACGAAATGACCTAGGCATCCACGAATTCCAACAGCTCTACTATACGACATACTTCACTACACGTGGACCCCTCGTCACCACGATCACGACCGGATCCTATAAGAAGTCATGACCAGCTCCTGGTGCTCACTGATCACGGTGATGGTGCCCTTGTTCAAGAACTGTCAAACTGAAAGAACTTCTTGCACACATGCACACGGGTTTGTGAAACGTGCATGCGTTCTCGGGACACGTATAACCCACTACATATCAACTTACCGCTTCTGGTGTTGCTAATACCCACGTTGCCATTGGGAGCGTTACCCAACCGTAAACAGCTGGTTATGTACACATATGCGGCTCTTCAACATAAATATGTATGCGTATAAAATTTATACAAATCTGGAAACGTCATTTTGTAACGGGTCGCTCAGTAAAAAAAAAACGATACGCCACAGTCCCCTACCGCCGCATGCTTCGCATAACATCGACTCCCACGGTACATGGGATCTGCCGAATTTTTTTCGTCCTCCTTCCATCGCAGTCTTCCTGTCAAGCGGCTGATCTTGCTGAAGACTACCAGGTCGTCACCTTAAAGGGGGCTATCACGATGAGACACCACTTGCGCTCGTGGTTCACTTGCACACAATTACTTTGCCGGTAGTTGTATGCGGTAACAAATTTTTCAACGCACCACTGACTTCGTTTCTTTCTGTTCGATGAATACAAATCACCTAACGAACATGCGCTCATGCTCGCTTACAGGCTTCGATGTGCGCCTGCTTCAACCGAGCGAAGCCATCGTTGCTTACAGCGACTGGAAAACGTGAAATCGACACCAGAAAACTCTAAACAACAAAAAACGAGAATGCTTTACGGGTTAACTTTCTTACTGACAACGGAAAACATCTTGACCATAACACAATTTTCGTTCTTTTTTTATCTTTCCTTTTACGAAATTTAGCCTACAAAAGTTAGCGTTCGCGGATTCCATGCAAAGGCCTAGTAAAGAAGTGTGCGCTTAGGTTCCATTGCCTTGGCTGCGCTGCCAGAGAAAGTTGTCGCCAGGTGTATAGTCCAGAATGAATTTTTCGTAAATGTCTTGAAAGTTTCTTTCGCGCCCAGTTGTAGCCTTGAGAAAGATGCCCTCCGAAATAAGTTCACTAAAAAAATTACTGTCCACCGAAAACCGTGCTGGAAAATGTGCAAGAAGAGGCGCAGCCAGGCACTAGTGCTCTACTATGGAAGAGCTGCATATAATTCTGCCTGAGACGTGCATTTTAAAACGATGGAGCGATTAGGACTAATAATACTGCAATATGCAAGCGCGGCAAGCTGTCAGAAGGCAAATTACGTTTATCAAAGGTTATTCCGCTACGAACGCCATGAAGAGAGGCACATACGACTGTCTTTGGAACCGCTGTTTCCCTACAGGCGATTTGAGACCACGGTTAAAACCACCGCCGTTTCAACCACGTACGAAAGAGATATCAGTAAAAATATACTGTAGAGATCTCGCAAAAAATAAACAAAAGTGGCCACTTCTCGAATAGCTCGACAAAGAAATTCCTGTTAGTAGAAATGGGCAGTTTAAAAACCTAGCGTGTGATCACAGAGAAATATTCAGTGCGCTTAGCCCCAGTAATGAAGCCTTCTTAGATGCGAGATTTGTTTATCCGCGGAGGGGTACATTAAAGGGGTCATGAAGCACCCCTTGGGCTGATTGAAAAAACACATCCTGCGGAAAGCTGACACGGCTATGAACTGCTCTGCCAAATATTACAGTCGTGCGCGCCGCGTAATGGCCACAGCGGAGCGCGAAGTTGCCGTTTTCCCCAGGCACCTCTTTTCACACAGAGGCCGGTTCTCACTCTCGTCGGTGGGCGGGGCGTGTCCGCTGTACGTCGCAAGAGACATAGCATGCTTATTGGCCGATAGCCGACGTAAATCGAGAGCGGCGTTCGGATCAGATGCGCTTCTTGCCGCGGGGTGCCGCCACTTGCCGGCGCCGCACTCCTCAGTACACGGTAGCCGCACTCGCGCAAGCGAATCACAGCGGGAGAGCGATCGCGTTTCATGACGCGCGCTGGCGTAACTTCTTTCCCCCATGCCATCCCTCCCTGTCTAGCTTCCAGTGCGCTCGCCGGCACGAGAAAAGAGAGAAAGCGCTGGGAGCGTGCGCCAAACCCCCGTAACTCCGCTGATTCTTGACGGATTCGAGAAATTTTTGCGGCAATCGATTCGGGAGGCAGTACACTCCGATACTGAGGCCATTAGATCATTACTTGGAAAAGTGGTTCATGACCCCTTTAAGGTTCTACTCAGCGCCCGCGTTCGAAAGAGAGCAAGAAAATATATAATTAAAAATATATAAACCAAGCATGTGGAAGGAAGCCCTAGTCCGGGGTCCCTATGGGCACCCGGCAATGCAGTTTCCGAGATACGAGGTAGCGCCAGAAAACACAGCCTAGCGAATAGACGCAGCAAAATCGAGTGTCTATCCTCCGCATCCTCCATGTTCAGAAACGCTCCTTGACTTGGACGTGACTTGCCACGGCCTCAATGCAGTGCGTTTGAAACGCGTTTGTAGCGTTTGCGTTGCCTTGGCACAGCCTGAAAAGAGCGCGTTCTAAACGCGTTTGTGCTGCATTGAAGGCGGTGGCAACATCCCTGAGGTGATTAACGAACGCACGTAGGAAGCGTTCGTTGAAAGAGGCGCCCAAAAGGGAGACACTTGAGCGCGTCGATGTGTCCAGCGAGCGTGTCATTTTCTTGGTATCACTGGCGGCTGGTGCACTCGACATTTAGGTGTTCGATAAGAGCTCCATCGCGCCCTCTGGTCAGTGACGGGTGCCTATGGCGATCTCAGCGACTTTTCTGTCTTCACATTTACCTTACATTTACTAGTAAAAACATCCCCTATACTTTCCTTGGCATTATTGTCTGTTAGTGCTCATTCATATTGTGTATAACAAAGAAAACGAGCCCTTCAAATTAACACTTCTTTCCTTCATTCATAGCGAGGGTCTCGTTCTGGCAGACTTCATGCTTTCAGGTGGTATGCGAGGGATTATTGGTCAGCTGCCAGCTCGTGATAAGTGCACGTGATACGTGACGCCAACAGGCAAAACAAAGGGTGTTCCACACTCGCCGTCATGGCTACTGGCGGCGCTGACTGACGCTCCCACGTTTAAATGTACATATATACCCCACAAAGTGGACGGGGGGATGGCCGCCGCGGTAGCTCAGTTGGTAGAGCATCGAACGCGTTATTCGAGGGTCGCAGGTTCGGTCCCTGCCCGCGGCAAGCTATCTTTTCGTCCACTTTTCTTTCTTCACATTTACCTTATATTTACTAGTAAAAACATCCCCTATACTTTCCTTGGCATTATTGTCTGTTAGTGCTCATTCATATTGTGTATAACTAAGATAACGAGCCCTTGAAATTAACACTTCTTTCCTTTATTGGCTGATGTCTCACTATTAGGCAGAAGTTTGTTGCCTTCAAAATGAACATCGTAGGTATATTTATATCATAAAATATTTTTTCACGGTTTTCATTGTTGGTGGCTCTATGTTCAGACCTTTTTTCTTGTTTTCTATTATTTTTCATACTTTTCATCCGCTTCTGAAAATACGACAGCTAGAGTTTTTAGCACATATCAACTGTCCAATTTTACACATAGCACGGTTGTAACAATCATCTCTATTTTTCTATGTTCCAGCAGTGTCACGGGATGAGGTGCCCCACTGTCAATAATAATAATATCTGGGGTTTAACGTCCCGAAACCACGATATGATTATGAGAGACGCCGTAGTGGAGGGCTCCGGAAATTTTGACCACCTGGGGTTCTTTAACGTGCACCTAAATCTAAGCACTAGTGATGCAGAACTATCGATGGTTCTATCGATACTATCGATGGCTGAGTCGCTACTATCGAACTATCGATGGTGAAAAATACTATCGATCGCGCTTCGATAGTAAAAAAATTCGATGGTACTACGATAGTTACCAAAATCAACAGCGCGGACTCACTGCAGAATAAACTTGGTTCCCCCAGCGCGCGTGGTACGTAGTGCACCGGAGAAAGGCAGGTGAAGGGCAAGAAAAGTGGACATGGTTGTGTTCTTCACCAGAGTGCTTTGCTGACACATGATCATAAAGTCAAACTGTTCAGCTGTAGCGGAAAAGGAGGCCTTTACATGTGGTGGGACTGCGCGGCTTCAAATTGATATTGCATTTTATGATTTCAAAATAAAAAAAATATCAAGAAGTTAATTGTAAGGTAGTAACTGGTTTGCTTTTGGATCGAATTTATTGATGGATATATCCGCCATTTTCACTGCGAAATAATACTTTCTCTGCCAAAATTGCTCATAAATAAGCGAAGCTGGTAGTAGGCTATCGCAAATATTTTGGCAATATGGCCGGCCAGCAACCGCATCATTATTCACACCCTATCGATAGTATTGTCACGTGGTTGTGACTGTGAAGAATGCTGCAGCAAGACTGGGAACTCCGGACCTCTTTATTGGGCGAACTTGTGCCCAGAAAATCAAAACTCAAAATCAAGCGATACATGCTTGCGCATGATAGCGGCGGGAGCAGTGTCAGCCGTTGAGTAATCTGATCATCGGTGGAAAGCGTCGTCCTTTATACATCAGTCATCAAACCTTCAGCGTTATCGCTGGTGCTCGCGTAAGATCCGAATAAACTCGACTATTCGCGTCCGCGTGTAATCTTAGCAGAATGATCTCAAACAATTGTGAAGCTTCTCAAACATTACGGCGTGGTCTGCGTCAAACCTTGCTAACAATCTTTGTGGATGAAACCCGAATACATAAAATAAATGCAATAAACACGCGTGGCAGTAATATCGCTATAGTAATATTAACGATGGTATTACCGATTGCACTATCGATAGTTTGTCGATAGTAGCACTATCGATAGTTCAGAAAAACTATCGATACTATCGATAGTCAATTTACCGATAGCTCTGCATCACTACTAAGCACACGTGCCTCAAACATTTTCGCCTCCATCGAAAATGCAGCCGCCGCGGCCGGGATTCGATCCCGCGACCATCGGGTCAGCAGCCGAGCGCCATAACCACTAGACCACCGTGGCGGGGCGGTGCCCCACTGTCATGTAATTGTACAGTGTAATTGTACAGTGTAATTGTACAGTGTACAGTGTATTGTAGAGAGCGACTACCAGTGGCTGTGTCCTGCTGTTCAAAGTGCACGTCAACAGAAAGAATGCATTGTGATAGCTGGAGCAGTTTGAATTGTATGGTGAGAATCTGCACACCTGCAGTTTAATTGTTGAGCAGTACACTATTCAGCAATTCCTTGCACTTGAGGATTCAAAATTAATTAAATTCTGCATTTATTATACCAAACATTGACATTAACGTAAAGCACACTGTAGTGGTGATGTGTAAATTATTTCGGCTACCTTGAATTTTTAACATGCATGTATCAAGTGCATGTGTGTCTCTGCATTTCACTGCCATTAGAAACAGCACCCATGGTCGGCAGCCAAAACCATGTTTTCATGTTTGGAAGTGCAAGAATGAAACCATTGAAGCGGGTAATTTTGCACTTGGTCGATATAGTCGTTCACGATACATGCATTAGTATAGCACAAATGATTTTATGTATATATAAGCTCTGGAAAGTCCTTCTCCACGGAATATTTAGATGCAAGAGCAGCGTCACCATTCCTAGTAAGGCCAAAAGCCTTTAGCACCTGTGTAATGTAATCCCATCACCTCTCTGTCCTCTTCCACAGTCGACCTCTCTGCATGTACTGTGTAAGTTTAATTTTTTTATATAGTGTTTGCTGCCATAGGTTTCACCATATTGTACTTGTATACTCTTCAAATAGTTTATCATCTATGCAGCTTTGCACATATTACTGCTGAAAGTACCTATTGCTTTTTGTAGGGTGACTATAGCATGCATGTACTTATGCTTTTTGATGCGTCTGTACAATGGTTTAGCCTGAAGAGGGCTGCTGGTGTGCTAATCTTGAAACTGGCGACTTCGAACAAATTTGAAGGCTGATAACCATTACTACTATTTCAGATAAGCTGTGATAGCTCCATGAAAATGTATTTCAGATTCTGTAAACTGTGGCAAGTAAATGTTCTTAAATTCTTTTATTGTTGTCCATGTTTTATGCGCCTGCAGTATAATTACTTTGTCGTAGCCCATTATAAATTGTTATTCTGCCCAATTTTGCTGATAAACATTGCAGCTGAGGCCAGCAGCAAGACATGCATGCAAGGCACTGAAGCTTCACATCACATGCCTTGCCCAGCAGTGCAATAAAGTGTTTTTCGAGCGGAATGAGAGACTGCTATACAGCAGTCTCTCATTCGAAGGAATCCGGCACATGCGCACACTTTGAAACCTTTTTGAGGAGTGTTTTCAGCAGAAGCAATAGGGTCTTCACATGTCAACAACCGCATTATTTGTACTGAGGCGCTTAGTAACAGTGAATTGTTTTATTTATGTGTTCTCCAGAATTTCTCCGAGCTGTGCCAATTTTTCAGCCCACGTCACCTACCATGGCTTGTGTTCTTAATGTGCCGAACTATGTAAAAAATCTTGTAGACATGTACCAAAATGTGATGCATTGCGCTTTTCCTTGGCATCACATTGTCAGGGGCTCTTTCTTTATATATCGTCGTCGGGCTGCCGTCAGGAAAATGTATAAAAAAATTGCTTGTGAGTGGGCAGCAGCAGAAACTATGCATAAAATTGTTCCAAGTGGGTTCGAGAAATGCCGAGTTGGCACATAAGAGTGGTGAGAGATTTCTCTCGTAAGTTCCTGCTTGAAACCTCAATGTGCTCAAGAGTGAGTGTATAGCATTGTTGTTTTATAGCAGTTATCCTATTACTACACCTCAATGTATTATGTATGTATGTATGTATGTATGTAGTATGTTGTATGTATGTATGTAGGTATGTATGTATGTAGTATGTATGTATGCATGCATGCATGCATGCATGTATGCATGCATGCATGTATGCTGCATGCATGCATGTATGTATGTATGTATGTATGTATGTATGTATGTATGTATGTATGTATGTCTGTATGTATGTATGTACGTATGTATCTTTAAACAAAAGCTTACGTTCTTGTCTACTGTAACTTTATAAGAATATTGCAACTTGCTTCTAGTTCTCCTTTTTCTATCTCATTTTCATTTCCCAAGTATGTTTCCTGCTGCACAAAAAAGAATTTAACCTGCACAAAAAAGAATTTAAAAGCGTATACGATTGCTCTCGCATTCCGGCCCTGTCAAAATGCTGCGGTTGATTGAACCTGCGCCTTTACGCTCATGATACCTTTCTTATTGCTGCTTTATACTTCTGTACAGTTTTCCGTAGACTCAAAAGCCACTCCTATGTCTTGTACTGAGACCTTTGTAAGAAATGCAACATTTACGTATAGCTACAAAAACACCCTAATGACAACCACCATATATACCGTGCTAGAACATGCCTAATCAGTTGAGTGGCAGCGCAGCTTCATGAAAATGTAACTAAACTGTTGTGGTAAACAGGGAGGGGGGGGCACGTTTCGGTCACATCTTCAAACCTTCAATGTTTCAATTTATGCGCTGTTTATAGATGCGGTGCATCTGGAGCGTTGTTCGCCTGCACTTGACGAGATAGCACACGGATTAATAACGCCATCGAGCTACTAGATTTTGGTTAGCTATGGTCATCGTTGAAACTCGAGCACTTGGCTTCGCGCAAGACTCCAGGACGTCTGCTGCAACACGGCAACGTCTAAGCGCTGTAGCAGACGCCCGGAACTGGAAGCTGAGATGCAGCGAAAATACATTCGCTATCACCGCATACCCTCGATGCTAGACGCTTCGTGTGCAGCCTTGCTATCACCTGCGCGCACTTCTTTCTTTCCTTGTCGTTTAATCGGCTTTCGCGTTGCCTCCTTGCCCTCAAAAGGGGCGAGCAAGTTAAATTTGTACCATTGCTATCGTACTCCCTCGAGATACGAGAATTCTTGGCTAAGAAATGGCGTAGGCAAGAGAAAGCTTTGTGAATTCGGCCCCTGTTTCTTGAAAAGGGTACTTGCCAGAATTCAATGTTACGCCTAGCATACAGGGGGTTCTGGTTTTTAATTCCGCTAGGGCAAATAATATTTGTTCATATTTCTTAAACACTGTTTGTATCTTGTCCGAAGGGTGTACGAGAAAGGTTCAGCATGAGAGAAAATTGAACCGATGGACAGTTCTTTTTTATGCGCATCGTATGGTACATCAGCTGTTTGTGGAACAGCCTTTTTTGAAGTGTATGCAGGTGATTGAAATTAGATGATGGGTTCTCCAGACTAGAAAGCAGTAGTTTAAGTTGGACATATATAATGCAATATAAATTTAATTTTTATATTGACGGTAGTAATGTACGTAGTTTTGCAATGAAAGCAACGCGTTTCGAAAGTTGCTTGGTTACATGATTAACATGTGTGACCCAGAGAATATGCTTATGGAAGTATGCACCCAATGTTTTTATGCACTTGACAACCTCAATAGCTGACTGGCCAGGAATGATTCATGTGTCATTTCACGTCGAGATTGTTTTGGTGAAAAAAGCACTGCTTGTTTTAGTGACATTAATATGTAAATAATTAAGAAAACTCCATGTGCTTAAACTTTTTAGGGAGTTATTAACATCTGACTGGAGAGTTTCGAGCTCTGCATTAGTAAACAGAAGAGTTACATCATCTGCATATATAACGTATTTTCGTTGGGTGCTAACTTTAACAATATCGTTTACGTATAGGTTAAACAGGAGCGGCCCTAGAATACTCCCCTGAGGTACTCCTGTGCTCGTAGTTTTTAGAGATATGCTATCACCTATCCGCATACACTGTCTGCAGTGCTGCAGGAAGGAAGTCAATAGCGTGAGTGGTATAGCTCTGAGACCATAACGATAAAGTTTCTCTAGAAGTGTGGCTTGATTTATCGATCGAACGCTTTCTTTCGAAAAATGTATGTATATACCAATGACCAATTGCTTCTTATCAAACGCATGTAGAATTATTTCTTTCTGGGTTAAAAGAGCGAGTTCAGTGGATCTTCCTTTGCGGAATCCATGCTGACATTTATTCATCAAATCAAAATTAGTTACGAAACTTGAAATTCTATCGTGCAATAACTTTTCCAGCCCTTTAGACAATACTGGGAGTATTGAAATGGGCCGATAATTGCTGAGGCTGTTCCTGTCCCGCCTTTGTAAAGAGGTTCTTTTGAAAATTGAATTTTCGTGGAAATGTGCCCCTAGAAAAAGCTAAGTTATAAATATGGGCAAGAGGCTGTGACGTTAAGTCTGCCGTGTACTTTACTGGCCTTATTTGCAAGTTGTCAATGTCCTGAGCCGAGCTATTTTTAAACGAGCTGAACACAGTTTGCAGCTCAGATGAAGTAGTAGTTTCAGGTAAAGACTACTGTAGTTTCTGTTAACGGCGTTCGCAGCTTCTGGTTTGGTGACACTGGTATTTAGATTCACGAAAAAGTCATTAAACGTTTCAGCCAAATCATCACCGTGCAAAGTCCGATTGTTTCAGCTTAACGTGAGGACATCTTCATCAGGAGTAGAACGATTAAGGAGCTCATTATTTTCTTCTGCACAATTTCTGGTTTAGAATTATAGTGACTATTAAAAAATATGCAATATGTTTCTTTAGCATTACGAAGAACGAGGGAGTTTGATTTGTTGTGTTGTTTTGAACGTCTCCCAGTCTTCAGGTTTACGTGTACTTATAATTTTTAAATAACCTATTTTTCTTTTTATTTAACTTGAGGCAATGATCCGTAATCCAAGGTTTACGAGATCGCTTCATTTTTTTATTCTGATGACGGGAAAACATTCATGATATATTTTCGAGAATAAATCAATGAATGAATCGTATGCTTCGTCAGATGTTGTGGTGTCGTACACTTGATTCCAGTTAACGATTTTTAATTTAGCGCGAAAGAAATCAAGTGTACCAGTTTACAAAGTAAAAATATAGGTAGATGGTCACTGACATGTGATGCAACAACTCCGCTTACAGTGTCACTAGGAGTAAGGTTAGTTATGAAGAGGTCTATTACGGTGCTTGTGTGCATGGTGATACGTGTTGGCGTATTAATGACGTTACTGAAACATTGTGAGACTAATACAGTATAAAATTAATACGACACAGATGGATTTGACATATCGATGTTGCAGTCCCCACCTAAAGTAAGTGTAGATTATTTTGATTCGCATAGTCAAGTAGCGCTTAAAAATATTCCATAAAACAAGGCATATATCCGTCTGGTGGGCGATACACTACAGAAAAGACATGGGTTTTATTTAGACTTGACAGCAAGACTTTCAGCCTAAGACGATGCAAAAGAAAACTTGGGAATATTATCACATTGAAGACCTTTCTTCACATGCATCAATTACCCACCACCTGGTCGGCCATCTCGGTTTACAAAACATGTTGAGTGATTTATGTCTCTGATGACATCACGTTGAGACATGAACCATGTGTCTGTCAGCATTATGATATCGAAACAGAATTGAAAGCCCTCCAAGAGGATATGCAACTGCTCTAATTTGTTCGCGCAGACTGCATGTATGGATGAAAACACTTCAGTTCTTTTATTGTCTGAGAGGCATATGTGCGATTCACATCGTCAAAGTTTAACGCCATTTTAGAATTAGTGTTCCTAATCACGTGTAAACCAACCTTATTGGATCTTTTCTAGGTCATTAGAGGCGCGCACATGTTTGACACGCAACTGCTCATTCTTCCGTGCGAGTATTTTCCCATCCTTAGTCCACACAAACTTCCACCCTGAAGAACGTTTCTTTTCAATTGTCATGCCCAGCAAACGCTTCAATGCTGCGCAGTGGTGCTCGTTCACAAACAAAGGTGTGTTAAATGCATTACCCAAATCGGATGTTGAAGGACGAGTCTTTTTGGCTTTTAGCAGAAGGGAGTCACGTTTTTCTGGGTTCCTAAACTGAACTACATGTTTGAGCAGGTCTGCTCGTTTCCTGCCCTCACTCTGTGTACATTTCAATGTCATCTGGTGTCAAAGGTTCGCTCACACGTGCTCCTATTTGACGTACAATGTCTTTAAGATTTTCCTTTTCTTTCTCATCAACTCCTTTAATCTCAATATTGGACTTCCGAGAGTACTGCTCGCTAGCTGTAAACCTAAGTTTCTGTTCCTCAAGCTCTTGTTTCTTAAAACTGTCAAGATTCTCGGCTGTCGGAGAGTCCCGAAGCAACCTCCAAGCTTTGTTTTGTTTCTTGCGCGTATTTCAACCCACAGTGTTCCACCATGGGATACTTTGTTTGCCGGCCAGTCCAGATGTTTGTGGGATGCACTTAGTTGCAGCATCAGTGAGAAAAGCTGTAAAGTACTCGACGGCTGCATCCATGCTCAAACCACACATATCAGTACAACTTAAGCGAGTAACATTTTAAACTGTTCCCAGTTGGCTTTATCATTGTGCCATTTGGGAACCTGTGGAGGACATTCATTCGCTATTGGTGAGCTCATAAGTATAGAACGTGGTCACTTCCGTAAGAATTATTAACCCTTTCAGTCACGAATTATGATGTGCTGTATGCAAATGGATCAAATCTGCATGGCATCATTTCAAGGCACTAGGTATTACATTCTTAGAAATAAAATGAAGGAATGTGTTGTTTTGTGTGAGTTACAGTAATTAATGTTAATTAGCGTGTAATTAAATATCTAATTATTCTGACATCAGTAAGATTCAATCCTTGCATAAAAGGAATCACTATTAGACCCAAAATGTATGCACAGTTTGTTTTTGATCGTATGCTTTTCGAGCGAACAAAAAATACTCTTGAAGTCGGTCCTGTAATGTCGCACGTCGAACGATCGTCGAACATGGCAGGTCTCTAGCAAAGTGATCATTTGCAGCATTAAGCAGCATAATGAAGTTAAATAACTGCTAGTTGTCCACTCAGGAAGCCTGCGCGAATGCGCACAAGTTTCAGGCCGTATGAAGAAACATGCTGTGCGTGATGCCACTCCGAAGTTGATGTGTGCAATTGTACACACCGTGACTGAAAGGGTTATGACTTTCCATTTGAGTAGGGGTAGACATGATGGAGATGTAGTTGTGTGGTCTACGGACGATTAGATATTGTTGGCGAGGATATAATATAGAGGATCTTTCCGATTCAAGAGACATGCGCCGGAAGAGAAAAGGAACTGTTAAATTAGGCGACCTCGCGCATCGCAGCGAGAGTCACACCATAAAAGACCATTGTGTGCATTAGGTCCCCAGGTACCAGATTAGTTTCTGGGAGCTGGTCTATTAAGGACTCGAATCATATGTTTAAGGTGGTATTGCGAACGTGTGTAGAGAGAGCAACTGGTGACGAGTTTATTCAAAACAGCCTCTCGAACAGCCACTGCCTCAAGGGACGTTTGGAGAGGCAAGTGCGTACATGCTATTCCTTGCTTAACTGCTATGGCTACACCACCGGATGAAGTCATGGCATCATCCCGGTCATTTTGGAAGATAATGTAAGTGGCTAGAAAGTCCGCGTGTTTGGATTTAGGTGTTTCTTTTACATGCAGCACTTTTAGCGAATATTTATGTAAAAGTTCTTGGACATCGTCGAGGTTTCTAAGGAGTCCTTTGACGTTCGTCAATTATGCTTCGATATTGGATTTTAGGTAGTGCGGTGTGTACGAAAAGGAAGTGACTGTTGCTTAAGTGGGAAGTTAGAGGTCAAGTCGCAGGGCCGTCGTCAGGCCCTGTTATCGGCGTTTTTTGTTTTCTTAGCGCGCTGCAAGAAGCTACGCCGCTCTTTCGGTACCAGGGGTACCGGAGTTGTGTCCATTGCCTCGTGTGAGGCACTGGACGCCCGTGTATGCGAGCTGCTGTTCGTTTCTCCAACCCCGCCTGGCGAAGCATGGCCGTATGATACCACGGCCCTGGAATCACCTGAATCATGGCTTGGTAGGTGGAGCAGAGTTAACTGCTGCCACCACGATGCAGCAGCCACTGCCGATGGCTCACTTTGCGTGGGCCGGTACAGTTGCGGTGGCCGATGCGACGCTGCTGCCCCCGACGCGCCGCATCAGCATAGGTGGGCTGTGAAAGACCGAACCCTTTCTGCGTGGATCTTTAAATGAGATCTTCTCTCGGACCTCAATGAAATGATTCTTCTTCTTCCAGCTAGGACAAGAACGTGAATATGCAGCATGGTCTCCATCGCAGTTCACACAGTGTGGGGTTTCATTACAAGTGTCCGGGGTGTCACCGTAATGACACCTGTAATTACAAGTCTTTCGTTACAGGTCGCCTGGACAGCACATTTGGCGCAGATAGGCCGACCACGGCAGCTCTGACAGCCACGGCAAAATCTCTGACATTGCGAAAACATCGGCGAGGGCTTGGGATGTACGGTGTGATAGTTTTCTTTGTGTACCTAGTCTCTATGCTTTCTGGTAGTTCGCTTGTGGCAAAGGTATCAAGTATTTAGGGGGGATTTGCTGCTTGTTTCTTCGGATGACAATTCCAATTACATTGTTCACTTTCTGGTCCTTCCACACTTCGAGGATTTCATTCGCGGTAAGGACAAGGGAATCTCGTCCGATACGACTCTGCGGGCGGAGTTGATCGATAGATGGGGTGTTAGAGCGATGGGGATGTCGCCAAAAGTTCGGTGGTCTTTCAATTTGTCAAATTGTATATTGTCACGTAGTTCGTAAAGGAAGTCGCCACTAGCCATTTAGTTACCTTATAGCTAGAGCTCCGTGTTTTCGGTTTTATCCGAAAAATCCGATAAGCATTCGCCGGTAAAATATTTGAGAATTCGGATTTATCCGATAAACTCCGATTTCAAGGACTAATATGGCCTGGACCAACCCAACTCGCCCAACTTTTTATTATAGTGGTTCGTCTTATAAAAATGGCAAGTTCTAAGCGCTTATTGATACATCTTGTGGTTTGACCAATTTAAGGTTTACGGCGCGTAGCTGTATTAGGCGCCGCAGCTGTATAGTGCTCCGACTAAGCTTCCTACATCCAGAAGCTTCACAAGAACGTGTAACTCTCCAACCCCGAAACCAAGGCGCTTCACTTCAAGATCCGTGCCCACCTACTCAACAGCGTTCTGGAGAATGGAATCAGGACGAGCTCGTTTAACGTAGTTGAAGGTTTTGTAGTGCACTTTCCTGCTCTGTTGAAGTCGTCGCGGGAGGTACTCCGTAAGTTTGGTCTTGTGTGCTTGGCCATGGGCATGTCCTGAAGTCGCTGAAAACCACATGTCCGTCGAGGTGGTTCTCTTTTTATGAAGCTCTAGAAGATGTTTGGACTACTGGCGCTCCATTTTGCCTTTCTTGAGAAGTGGCAAAGCCCAGGGAGCGAAGTGTGAGAAGCTCAATTGTGTTATTCATCGCCTGATCTGTGCACGACTTGCTCGTTAAGGTGAGGTTTCTCAAGACCAATTCTTGTGCCGCGCTCTCAGTCATTAAGGAACTTGAAGCACAGATTACCCTGGCGCACCAAGTTTATCTCATACTGGGGGTTCGTTTGCACGCAATCATCAGTCAATGTGTGATCCAATCGAGGTCTTCGTATCAGATGTCAAGGACTGCTCGACCTCTTTGACGAGAATGACCGCTAATGACTGTCGCAGACATTCACGGACACTACGCTGCTGACCCCCAAAAGTGGAGACAGACATCTGAGAGGAACCTGTGCGATCAACTAAAGTACAACAGTGAGTCGTGTTGGTATAGTATTCAAATAGTCAATCCAAATGTGAAGCATGAGCTGCCCTGCGCGTTCCAAACCTAGGCGCCTACTTTTCAACTAGTGCTTCTTGAAACTGACGACATGAACCGCTTCCTGTTACTAGCGCTAACATTGAAAGGGCATTTTCAAAGCTGAGAGTCGTCAATCGAAAGGAGCGCGCTTCGATCACTGACAGCAACCTCGCAAAGTATGCTTGCGTGTTTTACCATAAGCTTTAAGCAAAGGTTGTCGTACGCACAAATCGAGGTGTTTAGTGTTCAATTATTTTGTTTGTGCATATAGGTTCTTGTGCATTGAAACGTTCTAGAAAAAATATGTGCTTCGTGTGTATTGATGTATTGCGTATATTCAGATATGAATTGATCTAAAATTTTGGGGTTTTGAGAATAATGCAAAACTCCGAATTTCGGAGAATTGGGGATTTACAAGAAATAAACTCCGATAAACACCGCATTTCCGCCAAAAATATAAACTCCGATAAACACCTGCCGATTTTCAAGAAATATAAACACCGAAAACAGGGATCCCTACTGATAACAAGCAATAAGAGTTCTGTGATCTATGAAAGGCGACATGGACCTAGCTCGTTTGTCAGAGTTATCACTGTCTTCTACTACATGATAGCGGGAGAATACTTCTTTGGGTCGACTGAGAAAGATACGTCCTTTGATGCGTACCTGCTTTGAGGCGGCACGATCAGTTAACAAAGGAAAAGCTCTATGCACGATAGTCGAATCTGATTCAGCAGCGACGACGGCCACCCACTATGGAGCCCACCATGGAGCCCACCATGGGGAACGGCGAGGTGTTGGCCGTGCGTCTCTCCGACTGCGTGACCCTACTCGTGCTGTATATCGCTCCGAACGGCACGCAAAACGAAGCTGAGCGACACTTGTAGCGTTTTTAGTTTGTCATTTTTCTAAAAAGCTTGAGAAAGAGCTGCAAGACGGACGTAGGACCTAAAGAGGCATAGAGAGAGACCTATTCTTTTGCTCTATGTCCACGGTGTTCTTTCCATCATATAAACAAGTTTCTATCTTTTAGAAAATGAGGCAGTATATTAAGTTCCCTTATCGACCGGAAAACGGTGAAGTGGACAAACTCGTAGGTGCATTAACACGCGTTTACACGAGCATAATTATAGGAGTGAAAACATTGGTCGCCCTGGTAACTTAGCACTATTGCAGCAAGTGTCATTTTC
>NC_051182.1:172832627-172873050 GCF_013339695.2 Rhipicephalus sanguineus
TAGTATTAAATTCTACTGCCAGCCTCGTGAAGCAACAATTTGTATGCCCATGGCTCAGATGGATAAACTTGATTTTAATGCAATGCATTATATGGGGAAAAAATTTGAGTTTCAGAAGCAGTTAAAGCTGAAATTTGGACTAGTTTGTTGACTGGATACAATTACAGCGGAAGAAAACAGGGACACAGAAAGATGCACACAGGACGACCACTGGATTACAACTGAAAATTTTTACTCCCGCACGTGACACACAAAGTGATAAGAGAAGAAAACAAAACAAAAACATCTTAAACTGATTGTAGCGTCACCATTCTGTCATCAAGCTACACGTGCCAAGCTACGTGCTGCGCATGCCCCTTGCAAGAAGCTAATCTTTTTATTGTGAGCACAATTAAGGGTACACTTACACACCTGTCTGTGTACATAGCATCACAAATCTCTCGTCCAATCTGGTCACGAAACCGTTCCCAACACCCGAGTCGCAGCAAATGCTGGGGTGCACCCACACGCTTACAATGGTCGGCCAAGTGGCCCCCCGTGGCAAGCAATGATATCGCTCCTCGATGCTCCCTAAGCCGGTCATTCAAGGCGCCCGTCTCTCTACATAACACTTTCCGCAGGACAAAGGGATGCTGTAACACAACGCCTTCAACACAGGAAATGAACCTGGTAGAGTGTGTTTTTGAGCATCCTTGCCTTCTTATCTCATTCAAGTGGGACGGCCAAGTCAGCTTGTCCGTGGTTTTGCAGAGCACGTCAACACCGTGTTTCTTGCCCACACTTTTTTTCAGCAATGCGTTAGCTGATGGATGTAGGGTACTCCTACTCACCGAGTACCATGTCGGCGTCGGTCTTTTGTGGAAGAATGAGTACCAGTTCTTGAAGTAACAGAGAGCTGAGCTAGTTGGTAAGTATTCATGTTAAAGAGAAAGGTCGTGCAGACACGGTGTCTTGACTTCTCTCTTGTGTCCGTGTTCGCACGCCCTGTCTCTTTAACATGAATACCAGTTCTTACTTCCTTTAGAAGGCTTTCGACGACAGATGCCACCAGTTCACGAGGGAACCCCCCATTTGTAAAGTGGGACACTTGCGCTTGGACCCTATGCCGTCAAGACTTCGTGTCGGAGTAAAATTGACGTAAATTGTCAGAGTAAAATGTGTTGCCGTTAAAATTTTCAGTTGAAGGTTTAGTAGTTGTCTATGTGCATCTTTTGTGTTGTGTTTTGTTCCGCTATAAATATGTATTTGATTCAGAAGCAGATTGTGGTTAGCCATAAAGAGCCATTTCAGACCTAAAATTTGAAAAAGAACACTAGTGATGATAAGTGATAAGTGATGATAAGATATAGAACTACAATTTATAACTATAATAAGGACACACATTTATTATAGATGAGGTGGCGCCCTCTGGGCACAGCGGCAGTGGGACACAGTGTGGAGTGCGCTGCGGCTGTGAGTGGTTGTCAGGAGTTTAGGCTTAATAAACTGACAATTTAAAGGGTCATGAAGCACCCCTTGGGCTGATTGAAAAAAAACACCCATGCGCGAAAGCTGACACGGCTATGAACTGCTCTGCCAAATATTACAGTCGTGCGCGCTGCGTAATGGCCACAAGCGGAGCGCGAAGTTGCCGTTTCCCAGGCACCCTCTTTTCAAACAGAGGCGGTTCTCACTCTCGTCGGTGGGCGGGGCGTCTGTCCGCTGTACGTCGCAAGAGACATAGCATGCTTATTGGCCGATAGCCGACGTAAATCGAGAGCGGCGTTCGGATCAGATGCGCTTCTTGCCGCGGGGTGCCGCCACTTGCCGGCGCCGCACTCCTGAGTACACGGTAGCCGCACTCACGCAAGCGAATCACAGCGGGAGAGCGATCGCGTTTCATGACGCGCGCTGGCGTAACTTCTTTCCCCCATGCCATCCCTCCTGTCTAGCTTCCAGTGCGCTCGTCGGCACGAGGGAAAAGAGAGAAGCGCTGGGAGCGTGCGCCAACCCCCGTAACTCCGCTGATTCTTGACGGATTCGAGAAATTTTTGCGGCAATCGATTCGGGAGGCAGTACACTCCGATACTGAGGCCATTAGATCATTACTTGGAAAAGTGGTTCATGACCCCTTAAGACGCAATTATGACTACATTAACTAATTCCGAAAAAAAAAGAAGTGTATGTGGTAGTTGTAGGAAGCCAACCATATTTACTCACATGACACCAGCACGACTATACTTGCAACCTCAGATAAGCTCGCCCACAGAACTGCGGCACGCCCGCCTGCCTCCACCTGTGAAAGAGAGTTGTGCTAGATAGTTTTCACTCAAACTGCAAGTATTTTTTTCGGTTAATGTAGATACTACGCATATTAATAGTTAAAGGTTTGTCGTACTACCTAAATGTTACGTTTGGCTGAGCAGTGATTTCGGAATCCCTGACGAAATTTACCAGGACGTTCAAGTTTCCGACACAAACATGACACTGTGTGGGAACGTCAACTACCTGAAACACCCGAGAAGTGCTTGACGTCAAGAAAATGATTAAGCGTGATTGGATGGAGCATTTATGCAAATTCTCTCTGGGGTGTAGGAGACAACCCCTTGATCCGACATGGGTCCAGGCAGGTATGTGTGGTCATGTGAATTTTGTGCTCTATATCGCATGGGAGAAACAAATTTTGGAGGGGTCAGGGCCGCTGTGCACACCCCTGGCATATGTCACTTCTGCAATATGCACTGTACAAGTGTGGTTGCCAGGGGGTGGCACACCAATGGGAGTTGACAATTTTTTCTTAGATTGCAACCGAGTATAATGTTGGTTAGTTATGGCTGACTGCTGTGTTGGCTATCCACTCTAAGAACTACGTCACAAAATAATACATGTACGGCATTACTTGGCCAACCATCAACTCGCATTTAACTCTTTCACAGGATGCTGACGAGCTGCTGAGGAACTTCCTGGGCCGGGGAGCCAAGAATAGACGCCTTTTTCGTGAGCAAGGGTCTGGCACCTCCAAGCTGATGTCACTTCTAGGTTTCGTCAGGTCCCTTTCAAACACTTGCGTCCAGTGGTCTTTTTCCTATATAACTTTATAAAAGTTCAGACTGGACCCTCAACCTCATCAAAAGCTTCCAATAGATCTGTATTGTTTGGAGAAGAAAACCAAAGTGCTTTGTTCCTTCTTATGTGCCATGATGGTGTCACGTCCTTGACAGGCAATGCAAATCCATGAATTAACTGTGCCATGGCATCGAGATGTGCTTTTTTGTACTCGAATGTCTGGTCAAATAAAGGACTTTGGATGTTCTGTCGTACGTCTTGTGTCTGTAGCTTCCGCAATATGCACTGTACACTTGTACAAGTATGTTGAAGTGGGGCGCTCATTTTCGCAATAACATTCTCCAGAACTCGTAGAAACGATGTGGAAGGGAAAATAATCGAGCGTGTTTTTGCTAGAGATAGCCTTAAAAACGCAAACAGATGATGGAGCCTAGGAAACCATAAAGGCATTACTTGGAGTTGTTTTAATTAAAGTTCTCTCATTATGAGATAAGAGAAAGAAACCAAACAGAACAACAACTTGCAGCTGATAGGATATGCCCTCACCAAGATGGAGGAATAAGTGAGTGCAATCATAAGGGGGGCATGAAAGACAGCTGCTTTGGGCCTCAAAATCTTTATTAAGGGGCCCTGCAACACTTTTTCAGCATGATCAGAAAACACTGCCAATTGGTAGTCGAGGCTTTTGAGAAGACGCGAGCCAAACATTATAGTGCAGCACGCGGCCCGAAATTTACAATTAATTCTCAGTCGGCTAGAAATCGTTCCCCTCTTCTCTCTACAAATGATGCCATAAACCCAAATGACCGCACCATAAACCCAAGGTCCATGGCCATTGGCTGATTTGAGCATCGTGAGCTGCACAGTTACTGCATCCGCTGCAAGATGCCACCACGTGCCCGCGCTTGCGATCACACTGAAAGTAAGCCACGCATTCTAAGAAAAAAAAGCGATCAAGGTCATTGTAACGGAGGCCGCATCGCAAGCAACATCACTCTCTCCTTTGTCTCCCAGGCTCAAGCTTGGTCCGTTCCTTGTAACCTATTTTATAATGTTAGTAAACAGTTCCGCAGCCATCACACGAGGAACAGTCAAGAAAAGAATATGACTTTTAAGGCTCGTTTGTTAGTAGACACAATATTAATGAGAACAGACAATAATAATAATATCTGGGGTTTAACGTCCCAAAACCACGATATGATTATGAGAGACGCCGTAGTGGAGGACTCTGGAAATTTCGACCACCTGGGGTTCTTTAACGTGCACTTAAATCTAAGTACACGGGCCTCAAACATTTTCGCCTCCATCGAAAATGCAGCCGCCGCGGCCGGGATTCGATCCCGCGCCCTTCGGGTCAGCAGTCGAGCGCCATAACCACTAGACCACCCTGGCGGGGCAATGAGAACAGACAGTAATGCCAAGGAAAGTATAGGGGGATGTTTATTTGTTGTAATTAGGATAAAGTGTGAAGAAAGTAAAATGGACGAAAAGATAACTTGCCGCAGGCAGGGACCGAACCTGCGACCTTCGAATAACGTGTCCGATGCTCTACCACTGAGCTACGGCAGCAGTCATCCTCCCGTCCACTTTATGGGGTGTATAGGTGCATTTAAACCCAGGAGTGTTAGTCTGCACCAGTCGCAGTATATTTTTGAAAAAAAAGATTTTTGCAACTGAAAGTCTCCAAGACGACGCAGAGCTACCTTGCATTCGGCATGCCATGGGGAACGGACTGCTTCACAAGAGTGCCGTTCGGAAAAGCACCAGAGGTGTTCCAGGAAGTAATAAGCCAGCTACAAAAACATACAGACACTACACTATGTAGTGAGCAAATTTTACTATACTTTATGCTTTTACAATAACTTTACTTTTACTACAATGATACTTAACAATACTGAATACAGTGGCCAACCATACTATCGGCAGATGGCTACATACAACAGACAGCAGCGGCTGGGTGTGCTCAGCCACACAAGCTGCAGCAGGAAATGTACCCGCACGTAGATCTTGCCTCCTCTCTGCAGTCACTGCGTGCTTGGTAGTCATCACTCTCGTAAGCTTTCCCTCACTAAAGCAATGTTTGAAGAGATGGAAGAGAGATTGGAGACAGGTTGTGCGAGGAAGGCTGAATAACACTCCTACTGAGTGAACGGTATGGCATGCATGCATCACATATAAGTGCAGTGCTCCAGTGCTTTTGTTTCCAGCACTCTGGGCGTTCCTTGTCCTTTCCACACTGACATCCAGTAGCCATGTTTAATTGTCGTAACCTATGATGCGGCATGGGAACATCGTAGCATAGGTTTTTATAGAGCTGCGCACTTTACACATGATAGGCAGAGATGCCATTTCCTCAGCCTCTCCTCCTCTTTCAACTTCTGTGGAAGGCCAACTGATGTGGCAGACAAGGGTGTGCTCTCTTCAAGTCCGGAGTTCCAAATCTGCCTCGTAGACGTCGATATATAAGAACATCTGAAATTTTGGATGCTAAAAAGCTTCGGTGTCCGATTCTTATAGCGATAGCAATTATGTGGACAGTCTCGGCTGGTTTTCGCCTTCGCTGTCATGCACCGTATATGTATAAGTATGTATGCATATATATATATATAAAAGTCCCAAAGAAAAATAATACAGAAAAATGCTTCCAAAGCGTGGAATCGAACCAGCGACCTCTCTCTCAGCAGCGTGTGGCGCTAACTCCATGTTGCAACCAGCGTTTTCTTGCGTTGATACATTTGCGACCGTAGCGGGGCGTGAAAGGCAGCTTTGCCGCAATACAAAAGTGTAATGAGGTGAAGCATATTGAAAATTTGAAGGGGTCACTTTTAACCAGACGACTCTATTTGTCTTAAGAAGTTCGAATTGTTCTAATAGTAAAATTACAGTACGAATCGAACTGAATAGCAAGGACTATTCGAGAAATATTCGAGATTTCGAATATTTGCATACCCCTAGTTCTTTTATAATTGTTTCACCATAGAAGACATACACAAGTTTACCGTGCATACCCGTATCGCTGAAAGCAGATTTAATGTATAGCAGTACTTCACTGATATGTTCCTGATCGTTGTCTTCCTGCCAGTCAGCTTCTAAAACGCCATTCTAATTTCAGTTTATTGTAGGGGTGTGCGAATATTCAGAATTTCGAATATTTTTCGAATAGTGTTTGATATTCGATTCGCACTTGAATTTTACTATTCGAACTTCCCAAAGACAAATACAGTCAACGTCCGATTAAAAGTGACCCCTTCAGATTTTTGATATACTTCACCTCATTACACTCTCGTCGTTGCGGCAAAGCTGCCTTTCAAGCTCCGTTACGGTCAAACTTAAGCAAGAGACAGTCAACGTCCGATTGAAAGTGGTCCCTAGATTTTTCAATATGCTTCACCTCATCACACCCCCGTATCGTGGCATAGCTGCCTTTCAAGCTCTGTACGGTCGCAAATGTATTAACTCAAGAAAAGGCTGGTTCCAACATGGAGATGAAAGATGTGGCAGAGGTGGGAGCTCAGTTAACGCTGTTTTGGACCTGAAATTTGTGCAGGAAGTCCGAAAAATTGGACGCCGAAGCTTTTTCGCTTCCAAAATTTCAGATGTTCTTTTATGTCGACGTCTATGAGGCAGATTTAGAACTCCGGACTTGAAGGGAGCACACCCTTGTCCGCCACATCAGTTAAGCTTCCACAGAAGTTGAAAGAGGAGGAGAGGCTGAGGAAATGGCATCTTTGCCTATCACTTGTAAAGTGTTGTCGGCAACACTTCGGTTGCACCAAACCATGTACATAAATACAATTCGGCCTCTACATTGCCTCATTCTTGATAAGACAACTATGAAACACCACCCCGCCAGTGCATCATCACCTAGCGAAAAGAAACACTTTCATGTTGCTATCTCATAAGAACATACTTAGGGATTCTGTGTAACCTTTTTTTCTGTAATTTTGCTTCGAAGTATTCGAGAAACATTCCAGAAATGTTCGAAAAATATTCGATTCGCACTCACACTTAAATATTCGAATTCGCTTCGCACCCAAAATTTTGCTATTTGCACAGCTCTAGTTTATTGTTATTGAATGTTAGGTTTTCTGGGACTGCACTACCATTCTTTCACAGTGCCGCGAGAAACATACCCACAACTTGGAGGACGCTCGAGCTTCGCCTTCAAGAGTAAAATGTTGCAGCATAATTGGGCACCGTGCGCATCGCCTTCAACCGTGTCGCAAGGAAAGCAACGTTTGTGCACATAACAATGGCCTTTTCGAACTATCCTAGAATGTCTAATGGATGCACAGTTGCCAAGTGCCCATTACAGCATAATTCTTCCTTTTGCAAATTGGCAAAGTACTCACTACACGTCTTGTAAGGTGCCACACGCACCTGCACACTTTGTGATGGGTAGGCAGCTTGAAAGCACACACTCGTTGCACGATGCACACGTTTTGACGCCTGGTGCGATTCTACAGTTTTGCCACGCAATATTAAGTACGTTAAGGAGACTCCTCCCAATAAATGAAATTCTTAGAGCGTTTTTTGCTGAAACCACTTGCTGAAAGCCTTGACTATTTGAGAAAAACTCCTATTTTCATTATTTTGGTAAAACACCATGTACCATAAAAATTTCGGGGGCCTGATGTGCAGTAATGGGCAAATGAAATGCGAATCAGCCAGTGGTAGTCCTCTTGTTGTTACTGTCACTTTGAGTGCCAAATTGGTCTGGGGCCACTAAGGCTACTGATACTTATGCATTATCATCTGTTACTTCTCATTAATATTGTGTCTAACTAAGAAACGAACCCTTAAAAGTCATCGTCTTTTTTACTGATACTAGATGTAATTGATAGAATTGTAATACCTGCATTCAGAGCCCATTTATGTTGTCATAGGCTCAATGATATGAATTTTAAAAATATTTGCCTATATTTGCATGCAATTATACAACAATACAATAAAACTGCTGATTCAACTCAGAAACCAGGTCGACAAACTCATTAGGATTTCCTTTCAAATGCGACCCATCATTAAAATTGCATTAGCAGTTGCCCGACGACAGTGTTTCAGCAAATTGAACAACAGAATCGGAGTAGCTTTCAAATTGAATGTTTCATTTATTGATCTTTTAAAAAGTAAATCTGTGGAAGAATGATCACTACGGTGTTGCACAAATGGTAGAACACCCACGCAGTTGCATTGCAGCATGCACGTGTATGAGTGCAACAATGAATACGACATTTTTTTTAAAATCCGAACAGTCAGTGATAAAAATGTGAGATGGTTAATGTAACATGCGAACATTTATTTGTAAGCCTCCTTTATCCCCTGTCTCTGCGGATGACTGTGTTAAGGAATGCCCGGCAGCTTGGACGTTGACCGGGGCGGCTTCTTCCAGGCTTTCGCCGTGGGCACTTTTTTCCATGCAACTTTAAGTCCTGTCGTCAAGCTTAATTTATTCGAACAGGACCACATCTTCGAGATCACTTTCGTGATCGTCGGCTTCGCCCTCGTCGCCACGGCCAACATCGCCTTGAACCACATAGCCCTGGACAATGCCTGAAGAGACAAATAAAGAATGGTTAGAATGAAGCAAATGAAGTCATGCAGGTTACAGCAACACGGAGGCTGCAAAGCTTGTTCATGTTTACGGCACTTAAGTGACCAAAGCTATGATCCACCAGCCGCAAGAAAAAAAACTGGAATTCATAAGATGTGGCGTTTTGTGTACCAAAACAAGATGCAATTTTCAGACATGCTGTAATTTGGAGACTTTGGATTAATTGCAACCATCTGGGGTTGTTTTAATGAGCGCATAAATCTAAAACACGAATATGGCGCCTGCTTCGAGTGTTGAGGAGCTGGCAAACGCCACCACAACTCAGAGGATCAATGTCAACGAGTTGAGAATTTTTCTTCCTGCTACAATGTTCCCATGCGGCATTATTAATTATAATGAATCTGGCCTCTGGGTATCTGTGTGGCAAGAAAAACAAAGACATGAAATGCCGAAAAAACAAAACAAAAGGACAATGCAAGCAACCACAGTGACACGAGTGCTGCGGTGAGGTGCGTTCACGGAATAGGGCCAGTTTCCAGCCTTCCCCCACACCTGTAACCTAACACAGCTGCGTCCTGTCTCCATTCCACTCTTTCAAACACAATGGACTGTGCTGTTGATGGTATATATGTAAGACATCCTATCATGCCACACGCCTTGTAAGCTGCGGATGCGATAGAAAATGTAGCTTAACAAAATTCATTGCTGGGATAGTTGGTTCATAGTCTTAAGGGGGGACGTGGCTTTGGAAAACCGACTTTCTTATAACTTAACAGATGTTGATGAAAATTGGTACAAATATTCAGCATGTCTCCCTGCTGCTTCTAAAAAGTTTCAGAGTGATATCTTCAGAACTTTTTATTCAATTAAATTTTTACTTCTTGCATTTTCTTGCACTTTGCGCAATGCCTGGAGAGTTTAAAAAAGGACTAGAAGGCTAGGTGAAATATTTGTTGCATAGCTAAATGCACGCTGAGTGTCATGACATTCTTGCTTTATTTTTTTTGCAACACAATATTCTTGCATTGCGATTCTTTTTGACACCTTCAAATCGGGCACACTCTTGGGATGAACGAGTAGTCACTTCGTAAAATTACAAAGCGTCAAGTGAGAAAGAAAGAATGTCACGGACATGCATTGTAGTCTAAGAACATGACAAAAGAAACGGAGTCAAAATAGGCCAAACGGTTAGGAAGAAAATGGCTGCGCAAACTTGGCAGGCAGGCACAAAGGCACTTTTGAGAAAACGGCTCTCGAAGTTTCACCTTGCGTCCAGTGATCTGGAATGCACCAGGATCATAGTTTTTGGTGTTCTTAGTGATGTGAGGTCTCTTGAGCATTTGGTGCTTGCTTTGGTGCACTTTTGATGCCTTTTTTTCCCGTGTGGCATCCTTCTCTGCAGCTCATTGAATGGAGTGCTTCCAGGTTCGGCCAAGTGATGCACAAACTCTCTTAAGCATGGAGAGTGCCAGTATTATACTTGCAGACTGCCTCATTGACAGCTGTTTCGGCGGCAATCAGTGAAGCGTTTATGCTCTTTGGTAGAATTGACCAAACTACCGAATGAAGACTCTCGGCCGCATTTTGACTTTTTTTTTTTTTTTTGGCAACAGCCGAGCAACTGAGGGTGGTCAGGTTTTAGTAGACTGGCAGCAGTGCAGTGCTGCCAATTTATACGTGTGCGGTGGTGGAGCCTTGCCTTCAGCTTCTGCAGCACGGTACTTGCACCAAGCTCAGGGACCCAAGTGGGCAGAATTCTGGCGTGGCTCCTCATCTCTCGAGATACAGGATGGAACGTTGCCATTATGGGCCTTTTGCATGTCATCAATGTCAACGTTGTCACGGATAGCCATACCATAACCAGTCAGTCTTTTAATTAATCAGGTCTTGAGTCAGGCCGGCCCATCCTCCAAGTGGTTGATCTTTTTCTGCTTCTTGATTACAGGTGTTGGCAGAGCTGTACCCATCCTCTTTTGACATGCATTTATACCGTTTCTTAACCCAATGGAATAAATCCGTATGTCTTTCTTCAGAAAGGAGTCAGGGAAGTATCACTGTCTCCATCAAACATTGGATGTGTGTCGGAGAACATTCTTTCCAGTTGAGCTTCTGAATAAAAATTAAGGTGGGGGTTGTGCATTCAGTAACAACTTTCTTATTTCTCCGTAGGTTTTCATGAAAACCTTGGCCCACTTATTGCAAACCTTTCTGGGATGAATATATGAGCAGTTTATTTCGTAACGCGAGGTTGGTCAGATATAAATTTCAACTCCCTGCTTTCACACACGCCACGCTTCATTTGCCAAACCTCGCCTGTGCTGCGTTTCGTCATCCACTCGGTCGCGGAAACGGTAATTTGCGAGGCTTTCGTTATTTAGAAGATTCACCAGAGCTAGTGGCGATACCAAGCACGAATCCAAGCGTGCCTAAATTGCATCACCAGCGCTTTCTTTCATGCCGATGTACTCGGCCGCGGGGTCCGGGAAGTCGCGCACTATATATGCCGGCTGGCGGCATTCGGCGACAATACGCAGTGCTCAGCCGCGGCGACGAAAAATCGGCGCGCGTAACGTACTTGGTCTCTCATTTTGCGGCGCCGACGCGCGAAATTGCTAGCCGCTGCTCGGAGCGGTCAATGCGCGACGAGCTTGACCGGGAATCCGCTGCCGATGCGTAAAGTGCCCATCCGCACTTTCGAGTAGCCAGCGGACGATGCGATTTGTTGCTTGCGACGAAGCACAGTGCGGCTTGTCCGCTAGCGCGATGTCCGTGCCCGCAAAGTTCGGATTCGTCTCGTAAACCAGCGCCGTAAGCGGAGTTAGGCCTAGCCACGACTCCGAGCAGCAAGCTCGGTCGCGGTGTGCGTGGCCGCGGTGCCCGATGTTTCAAAGCACGTCATGTTCGATCGCGAGTACAAAGAGTAGTCCCGCGAAGTTCTTCGTCACGGAGGACGAAGTGCTGACAAGCTGAACTAC
Source organism: Rhipicephalus sanguineus (assembly GCF_013339695.2). NCBI lineage: Eukaryota > Metazoa > Arthropoda > Arachnida > Ixodida > Ixodidae > Rhipicephalus > Rhipicephalus sanguineus. Next base: position 172,844,199 of record NC_051182.1, read on the forward strand.
CCGAGACGCGCATCTGCGATGTTCGCGACGAGCGCGGCACGCTACCGTCTATTGTACACTGATGACGGCGCTTCCGCTTGCAGCTGTCAAACTACAGGGTAATCATATTCTAAATATCGTCGACCCGTGTACACAGAACGAGAGCGGACGCGTCACTAAGTAGCGTGATTTTCGACAGTCGTAACAGGTAACATCGCGACGCGTAAGCAGCAGACGACTGTCCTCTCGAAGCGAGCATCGGACCAATGGCGAGGCGTTCTGGAGCAACATGGCGGACGCGGCCAATCGGAGGCCTCGAAACGACCTTCAGAGATTTGCTTTTTGTGCGCTTGTTTTTAAAGGGAGGCGCCAGCTGAGGTGGGGAATTTGAAAAGGAAGGAATGCCCTTTACGGCGAGCTCAAAATGGCGGCGCCCGGTTGTACCGTTGCGGAGCAAGAAATTTTTGAAAAGCACTGTTTTTTTGCGATCTCCACAATAATTTTCGACACCTCAGCCCGCGCAACTAATTTTTTAAAGCACTTCTAGGTGGTTTTCAGTGAAGATATTTTGGAATCAGATAGAAAAAGGGCTACAGAAACCGAAAATGTGATTTTCAAAAAATCGATTTTTTTGCGATTTGCGCGATACGAAAGCCGCGTCCCCCCTTAAATACTGTCCTGTGCATCAGTGTTCTTTCTTTCTTGGTCCTGTGTCGAATCTGTGCCGTCCAGCATATAAGGCAAGAAGAACGCGTGAGCGAACCGGAAAGCACGATGGCGGTGTATGCCGACCACATGTGAAAAGACAGTGGGGCAGAGAGATGAAAGTGCATCGGCAAGCTTGCAGTAGATGGGGCTTGGGGCGTGCATGCGCCTGGCTAATGAAGCTGTGGCCTTTCTTGCAGGTAATCTGTGCCGGGTGCACAGGCTGGGCTGTGCACCTGTACACTCAAACCTCGATATAACACGGATATAACGATTATTGGTTATAACAAAGTAAACGAAGAATAGTCTTGTCATAGATACAGTGTTACAATAAACGTTTATAACGAATTATCGGATATAACAAACTTATTTTCGTGCCAGATGCGACTTTGTTATAAAGAGTTTTTAGTGTATTTGAGAAGGCGGCCAGTGCCTGCAGAATGTGATAGAAGCACCCGAACTGGCCATGCCACCACTGTCAACGAAGTATGGCAGGCAAATCTGTATGTCCGGTACTGCGTATGAAGCGAGGGCCATTTGAGAGTTCAAACAAGGGCACACAATCTGTAGTGGGAAAGTGTGGAAGGTTGCCAGCCATACTGCCATAACAGTAACAGCAGCAGCCCTTCGCCTACCCCGCCTTTTTTCATCAAGTGATAAATAAAAGGCTTGGGTGAGTGATCACTCAAGCCTACTGCCTTCTCAGATGATAAGCGAGCTCATTTCCAAAGTGTGATTCCTTGATTAAAGGCACTGTCTCTTTCTCCGCTCATCTCGAGTTACACTCGCGGTTTCGTCTGGTGACAACTTTTGCATAAGAGGTCGAATTTCAACACACTGAAATTGAGGTAGTCGAATCTTGATAAACTAAAATCACTTAAATGCTATTGCTGCTTATTAAATAGAACTGCTCCTAACTTACTATTTATTGCGTTTGGGTGTTGCACCCCTATACATCTTTATCAAGAAACAAAACTACTGATACGTAAAATATAACTTCCCTGTTTAATAAGATTCTACTGTAACCAAGTAAAATGGCGATTTCACCAACTCTGTTATACTGAGATTGAACTGCATAATGAAAGTTATATTTTTAGTGTCGCTTTACTATTCCTATGCAACAAGCAAATTATAAGAGTGTTGTGGGAAGGTTCTGGTTTAGTTTGGCCACCTGGGGTTTTTCGAGCCATGCTTAACTTAACTAAACGAGTGTTCTTGTATTCTGCTTCAGTTGGGATGTAGCCACTGTAGCTCAGAACCAAACACGCGACATGGTGCTCTGGAGCAGAACACGACAACCATAGAGCCAACTTGGCTGGTCTACGTCGATTGATCAATCAATCAATAAATCAGTCAATAACAATGTGTCACAGCTTCTCCAGTTTTGCGTTTCACGCCCAGCCACGCCACCACACGAAAGACCTGTTTGCTATACACCTTTCACACATGTTAAGTATAGCAGGACTGTTCACAAACCTTGTGGCTATACGTTGCCCTTGATGGTCCGCGTGGCCATCTCAAGGGCGCCTTCCTTCGTCTTGTTGCCACCTATGAAGCCACTGGAGTGGACGAAGACGCAGCCGTCGATTCCGCTCACCCGCGAGAGCTCCTCGTCCCGCAGACCTCGCCACTTCTCGGGAAGGTGCACCCTGCAATGGTGTAACCGCCAAAGGGTTACCCGACAAGGCCTCGAATTCACAGCTTTCAAGTGATGTCACGGACGCAGGTTCTTAGCGTAATGGTACTCCAACATGGCGGCTTCGATTACGTCATAATCATGGGGCAGCTAACCTGATTAGATGTGATAGTTATTGATGCCGCTGGAACATTTAATGCCTATGTGCACACACAATGAAATAACCTGCATTGCGACGTGCTGATAACATTAACGTGACATGACGAACTTCGTGTACCATTATGCTGGGGCTCCCAATATGGCTGTTTCAGTGACATCAGTGCAAGCCATCTATACTTGCTGTACAATGAAAACACGTCCAATGACCTAGTCACTGGACAATGCTCTCAGTAAAGGGGCACTAACACGTCTCAGAGGTGGTGTGCCTGAACCACGGAGTAAGATCAGACAGGAGCGCCGACTCCGCCTTTCTGGAAGGTACACATTCTGCAACGCCGGATCTTGCTTTCCAGCATGTTTCGCCAGATGGCGCTACGAATGAACGAAAGCTGTGGAGGAGAGATGCCGGTCCCGAACAGAGCCGCAGGCGAGGGTTCTCTCTGTCACTGCTATAGCAATGGGGGCACGGTCGCGCTTTGCCGCGTTCCCATGTCTGCCTGCCTACCTGTTTTGTCGTCTGCTCCGCACACACTGCTCCCCGCCACCGTCAGCCTGCACCAGTCAGCAGATGTGCTCCTGAGAGCAGGTTGAATGATTTTTATGTGCCTCAACAGATGGTGCTACACATTGCGAGTAGTCAGCTGAGAGCACAAGGAAAGGAGAAAATGTGCGAAAACGTGGAGAGGAGCGGAGGGAGAGAGCAAAGGAATGAGCCAGACACCCATGTTTGCGTTGCACAGTTCATCCAAGGTGAATGCATTGCACGGCGGCGGAGTCGGCACTCCTGCCTTATCCTACTCCGTGGCCTGTTTACAACGTAGCGATGACCACTACATTACAGTAGACTCTCAGTAAACGGAAATCTGTTAACGGAACTGCTTAAACGGAACAACTGCATCTAATATAATTGGTTTCATACTTGGATTCTGCTCTCCTGTTCATCTCTCAGTAAACGGAACTCCTGTTAAATGGAACACATTTTCCTGGTCCCTTCAGGTTCCGTTTAACGAGAGTCTACTGTATTTGCTTTGGTGCAGTTTGAAGGCTGCTAACAAGAAAACGAACAATTGCCAGCCCCGTGGCATTGCCAAGATCACTCACAAGGTGGTAGACACTACTCGTTTGTCATAAATTTAGCTAAAACGAAGTGTTGCAGTTCGCTTTTAGGCCTATCATTCGTTTCCCCCACGTCCTCGTGAACCTCGATGGGCTCTCACCGGCACTCGAAGGAGCCCAGCGCCACCGGCACGCCCTGCACCCGCCAGCTGCTGCCGTCTTGGTCCTGGTACAGGACCATCTTGACCTCGCCCGGGATGGACAGCTCCTCCTCGAGGGTCAGCAGGTGGTCCTTCCAAGGGCAGCCGCCACGCTCCATTATCATGATGGAGCCCGCATCGCCAACCTATTTTTTTTTAATTGCCAGAAGTGCGCATCATTACGATTGCCACAACAGCAAGCGAGAACATGTCAGAGTTACTACACACATATTATGCAATTTGTAATCCCGTTGTCACAATTAGCGTACTTTCAAGCATATACAGTTGAGCCGATGTGCACCAGGGAGCAGTTCTTGTCCCTTATATGAGGGGGTCTCTTATAAGCAGGGTACCATGATAAACCCCTATTTCGGTGCAGGCACACTGGTGTCTCTTATACACATTTGTCTCTGACAGCGGTGCCTCTTATAAGGTGTCCAATGTACTTCATAATCATGATCATGCCTACGCCCCCTGCAGTGGGCTTAGGCATGATATTTCGCCAATCAACCCGGTCCTGTGCTTCCTGTGGCGTCATACCTGCAATCTCATCTGCCCACTTAATTTTTTTCATCCTCCTCGCACGCTTGCCTTCTCTTGGAATCAAGTCCGCTGCTCTTAATGACCAGAGGTTATCTTGCATTCGCGCTACACTCAACCTTGAGATAACGAACATGGACATAATGAATTATCGGTTTAACGAAGTAAATTAATAATAGCCTTCGTAATAGATAGAGTGGTTCAAATATACGCTTATAACAAATTTTCGGTATAGCGAAGTTATTTTCGTGTCAAATGCGACTTTGTTATAATGAGGTTTCAGCGTACATTCCCTGAAAAATGAGACTGAAGTAACTAGGAGCCTATAGTTATCACCAGCCTAATATGTGTTTGCTGCATGAAAAAGGGTTCTCCCATTGAACTCAAACTAAGCTGCTCAGTAGAAGCCTGCAAGTTAAAGAAAGGTTAAAGAATTACAGTAGACTCCTGTTAAACGAAAGCTGAAGGGACCAGGAAAATATGTTTCATTTAACAAGAGTTTCGTTTACGGAGAGATGAAAAGGGGTGCAGAATTCAAGCACAAAACCAATCTGTTAGAGGCAGTTGTTCCATTTAAGCAGCAATTTCATTTAAGAGATTTTCGTTTATTGAGAGTCTACTGTAGAGAAACTTGGGTGCATAGGTGGCTGGCATCCATGCACCTAGCATAAGAAAAAAAATCATGAGCCTGTATATCATATCGAGGCTTGATTGCGTAGAAGTAAAAGATATTGTTTTAATTTTTTTGCAAATACCTTTTGTCGCTGCTGCAGAGCATTTAGGACAAGCTCCCGGGCAGGCAACCATGCTGTAGCATAAAAGCGCACGCGTTCTAGGAACTCTTCGCCTGTCAGCTTCATGGCCTTCAGGAACTGCTCCTGCAACACCCAAAAAGACAAAATAACGTCAGTTTTAGAATAACATTTGTCACTTAACATACATTAAACGTAAACACCTTTGCGGGATGTTACAGTACATGTTCATTCAAAGATTTCAGCTTCACACATCACAACACAACGTAAAGGCGACATTAAAAAACAGTGCGCCACCTAGTGCCTTATGCCAGACATATCCAAGCCAAGCCAATCTCTTAGCAACCACAGTGCCATTTCTGTGCAGGTGCATCTCATTATGCCTATGGCCACTGGAATGAAACGATTTTCAGAAAATGGACGTGCCATCTACCCATTACCAACATTAGAAGCAAGTTTTGACAAAGCAAAAGTTCATTTCAACAATTAGTGGTGATCAACGACAGCGAGACGGTACCAGTGGTGTAGACATGCTCCAGAGCTAGCTGTGGGTGGTACCACGTTAGCACTGTTCTTAGCATATGTAAAGATCACACATGTTAAGCTTGCACAGAATGTACGTTAACATAGCACATGTAAAACCGCAGGAACAATGTCCCAACAGTGATGACAGCAAGACGCATGCCACAGTCATGTCATTGCTATTTGCACACGTAATGTGGTTACGTTTGGTTGCAAACACTAATCTGAAACTGCTTTATTGCCCACTGATGCAAACTCTTCATCAGGCATTCCTCACATTTCTATTTCTGATTATCATCTGCTGAACCAAGTAACCAGTACAACTAGTAACTGCCACACTCAAGCCAGTTCTTGAAGGTACAAAGCATGAAGGCATACCCTCTCCCAAGCTTTTGTGCCTTCTATGAATACGTCGCAGTTCTTTCAAGAAAAAAAAAATTTAGAGATATGTACTTCTTTCTTAATATCCTACTTTAGGAAGCACATTTACAGTCTTCACCAAAATTTTTGCAGGTTACACAGGCAAAGCACAGTCTTAGGAGAGCATGGACTTGGCTCGGCGGTGCGCGCTCTTGAGCATCAAATGGTCAGAAAAGCTGAACATACACAGGTGACCGGCGTTGAACATTTGTGCAACATCAAGGTGTCGGAAAAAACGCTGAAATCAAAGGTAACGGATGCATAATTTCTTGAAATCTTTTTGTTCATAATAACGTCCGTTATTCGGATTAACTCCTTGAGGCGTTTCATACATTTGTGTGCACAACTTGTTAGTGCTAGTTGTGTTGACTAGTGGCTCAGAAATAGCAATGTACGTAAGGTTTGGATGAATTCAAGCACCTACGTAATAAATGTGTCCTCATTTTACTTTTAGCCTGCAGTGCATTGTAGCATATGATTACTTTGCTGAAAGCACTATCATGTTCGACAAGTCGTTTGCAGTGCCGCTCTCTGCAAGCCATGTCCAAAGAATATTTTTTTGCTCAAAACGAATATAAATGAAAATGAAGTTGCACCATATTTCTAGACTGAGATGCGATTCCATTTATGCTAAAATATAACACGATTGACTTCAGGATAAATATAGTCAATTAAAATTTCATTAAGATTACTTACCACAAAACACACAAATCAATATATTATGACACTATTTTTGTTGCAACAGAATATAGAATACGGAGTGCCTTGAAATATAGTTTTGTAAATTTGACTCATTTGCTGGAAGTTCTTCATAGGTCACGCCTGAAAGGGTTAAGAGATCTTGAAATGACAAGGTTTCTGTTGTACAGTCTTAGGTCCAACCACTGAGCAAGAGAAGACTCACATAGAGATCGGGGTTCGGTTCGTTCCAAGCCGGGTTCAGGTGGCCCACTCGGGAACTCAGGTTCGTGTTTATTCGGTAACTGCAAAGGGCGGCCAACAAAAGACAGGAGGTGTCACACAATGCGCGCTACAGTCGAACTCCGCTACAACGAACTCTGCTTCACGAAATTTCCGGTACAAAACGAAAAATTCTTGGTTCCCCGTCAACAGTCATAGGAGTCAATGCATACATATATGCTCGCCACAATGACACAATTTTCTGCTGACGTTCTGCTTCAACGAAATTTGACGATGCCATTCCAAGCTCAAAACTTTAATTTACTGCGCAATAAACACAATCTAGGACATTTTGATGCATTTCAGAACAAAAGATACGAATTCAAAGTCTAAATCGCGGTACGCACCACCAGAAACCACCGCTGTTGACTGAGTATGGGGGCCGCCATTGCTGATAGCGACGGCGATCAGACTGCCCTGCTTTCGCAACTGGCTTGAGTTGCTTAGTCGCAGACAATCCGAAGCCAAAGCTCAGTTGTCCACACGGGGTGCATTCACGGAACGATTCCTTTTCCCATGCTTTTCGTGCTTTTCACCACTTCCCTAGTGTCAGAGCGACGAAACATACGCGTTATCAACGTGAGCAGGCCTGTGGTGCAATCGTGGAACGTATGCCTTTTCCAATGCCAATGCTTTTCGTGTTTTTCACGCTTGGCCAGGGCGACCAGTGGTTGGAGCAACAATTCGTCCGCGTTATCAACGGGATCAGCCAGCGTGAGTGGTGGATAAGAATAGCATAGAATAAGGCGCAAGTCATCGCTCCGCGATAGCACACCTGCATCTCGCCGTTGTCGGCGGATAGCTAGTGTTAGCGTATTAGTGCAACTGGTGCAGTTCGTGATGCGCGACCGTGCCTCTGTGGTCGTTCACGGAAGCCGTTGCTTCTGCGTGCTTTTCAACGTGGCCTCGCTATGCCAAATGAGAATCGGGTCGTGACGCTGCTGGGGACGCAAACAGGAAGCAGCAGACACTTTGAATTTTGGAAATAAAAGTTCTCTGTTCTACTAGCTCAGGTCAGCCATATTTTTTTTCATTTCACTACAACGAAATGTTTGCTTCAACGAACATTTTTCCGAGCACCGTCAATTTCGTTGTAGCGGGGTTTGACTGTATACTGTTTCAGCCATAACCAGACCACAGGAAGCCAACAGAAGGAAAAAAAAAGAAGCATGGGAGGATTGCAAAAGCAAGAACTTCTGCCAACTGCTACTCCCGTGGTGGACGAATGACCCAATTGGTAGGACCAGAATTTTGCTCCAGTAATGCTGTTGCGACAGCCATTATAGAAACTCTATGGGGAAGACTCCTCAAGATGTCAAGATTATGGGCTCCCATCGCCCCCAGTGGCAAGTTGACTCATTTTTAGTTCACTTCAATTTCCCTTTATCCTATAATAACTAAACTTTAATTAAAAGCTACCTCTGCCATTTGAACGATCCTCCTTCTTTTGTAAAGTCAAGTGTGGTGACGTCCTATCACGTCTCACGCGTGGTATGTCGGGTGCTTGAAGGAAAGTTAGGGAGGGTGAGCAGTGAAGAATGGTGACTTGGTGCCACCAGAAGCACCAGAGCAGAGGGTGCGTGTTCGTGCATGCGTGAAGCGGGCTTGAAATGGGAACATGTAATACACAAGTTAGACAGCCATGTGCTTAGTCTAAGCACATGTGTCTCCGCATACTGGGATGTTTACACAATGTCTTCTATGAGCCTAATGTTGGAGGCTTCGTTATCTGAAAGTTTCAGAGTCACATAGAAGGAAGAGGCAATGTGCCGTCTCTTCTGCTCATGTGTCTATGCTCTCATTACCCCGGCAGAGTGATAGTGAGTCTTGTATGAGTGACCGTTGCTGGCGACACGTCTGTGAGAGTGGACTGACAATGCGTTCCCACAGGACTCTGGATACGTTGACCTTCCCAGAAACAGGCTCTCCGCGACAGGAAGTCTCCACAAAGGAAAAGAATCGGCAAGCTCCGATGGACAGCGGAGCGATATCAAAGCTGGCATCGCCTTCACAATGGGCCGCTCTGGCTTGTTTGGGATGCTACGGTGCCGACCGGACTCGTGTTTGACCAGAGCAATTACAGGTCGCCGTAAACCCTTTCCTGCCCTTCTGGGGAGAGGCGGAGCAACTCACCCAACATCCTGTTCTCTCAGCTGACCCCACGTGAGTGTCATTGACCGTAGGAACTTTCATGCATCAACGAGTGCAATGACCCGTCTGCGACGGTGTAATTGGCGGGTTCTTGGTGGGGAGTGTCGTGTGTGTGACTGGCTGCCATCAAGGAGAAGCTGCTTGAAGTGTACAACAACGGTGCTGAGTGAGACAAGGCTCCGAGCCGTGGGGTTAAGGCTCATCCAGTTCGCTCATCACTGAACTCTTACCTTTTCACTATGTAAATACAGTGGAACTTCGATATACGACTTTCAGGGGACCGCGCAAAATCGTCGTATAATCCGGGCGTCGTATAATCGAAAAAACCGAGAATATAGGCAGTGACGGTCATTTTTGCCCCACAACAGCGGGCACATATGCCTAAGAAAGTCCGCGGCACAACGTACGCTGCTCCGAGGAACGTAGATAAAATTAATTGAAAAAAATGACAACCACGCATTTTATCGGAGGTGTGACGAACCTTATTTCTCACCTTTTAAAAAAATCTGTGATTTTCTTTCTGAGTTTGCCCAGCCACGACGCATCAGCTTTCTTTTCGATAGCTGCAACATCTGGCAGCAAGTCGCCGATCTCATCGCGTGCGCAAGCAAACCGCCGAATGTGGTCGACGTAGCACAACACGTCGCGTAAAGTCGGAACGGGACACGCTAGCCTCTGCAGCGTCGTCCATGCCCTTCCTCGTCGGAAGTTCCCGCAGTTGTCGGACGCACAGTTTTCGATAATGTCATCCAGCGACACTTCACTGCACACTGCAACGTCGTCGTCGGCACCAACATAGTCCGCGAAAGATCCAGGCAGCTCCAGGCTGCCGAACTCTGGTTCACTCGTCACAGGCAGTGCCAGCTTCACTGGTAGAACAAGCACCACTTCTATTAAAGCCGCAGTTGCCTGAGGACTTGGCGATAGTTTCTGGCGTGACTGCGTCCCATGGCACTAGCATGTAGTGGCATTGCGTCAAGCACAGAAGCTTCTTATCCAACTGCTTGCGTTCCATGCCCGCCAGCCGACGCTGCACCAGAAACTTCCGATATTTCTGTTTCATGCACTTGATGACGCCAGCGTCAAGTGGCTGCAGCTGGCTAGTGCAATTGGGGGGCAGAAATACAACTTTCACATTTCTCAATGCGACATATCTATGGATGGCATGGCGCATTTGTCCAAGGCAGAAGAAGAATCTTTTCTGTTCTTAGCCCCCATTTTGGAGTCCAGCTGCCTGCAGAGATGTAGAAAACATAGCAAGCCGTCATCCAGGCTTTCCGGTTGAACGTGTACTGGCACGGCAGCCTTTTCAAATTTCTTGACGCATCGCGGCTTCTCAAACTTGCCGATCACGAGGGCAGGAAGCTTTTCAGAGCCGTCTTCATTAGCGCAAAAGCAATAACGGTAAGACGCTCTTTGCTTCGCTTACCCCCGGACAGCTCTCTCCTTTGAATGCCAATGTCTGTTCTGGCTGCATATTATAAAATAGTCCAGTTTCGCTGCGTTGAACACGTCGGACGGTTTGTATTCCCGTATCAATTCCGGCAGGCAATGCAGTCCACGGTTCTATCAGGTCGGAGCTGACTGACGCGCTCTCTCCCACCAGCAGCGGCTGTACACAAACTCCACTGGCGTTTTTTAAGCGAGTCCAACCAGCCATTGGAGGCTTTAAAGTCGTCAATGCCGCAGCGCAATGCAACTGTCTCAGCCCTTCTCACTTCAAAATTGCGCACATCCACGGCGATTCCTGAACTGCGGGCCTGACGCAACCACTCAACGAGGGCCTTCTCCATGGCAGCATATTTGCCATCTTTCGCGGCCTTCCTGTTCAGGCCGAACTTTGCAGCATTTAGTAGGATGCTGTCCTTCTTCGCGAGGATCGTTTTCAGCGACGACTCGGGAATGTTCAGGTCGCGGGCAATGCTGGCCTTTGTTGCTCCGTTCCGCTTCTCTGCCTCCTCGATTATGCGAAGCTTTTCTCCGAGCGTCAGCGGTTTTCGGTTCCGCGACATTGCGAGACGCAGCACTCGCAACCAAAAGTTCGAAAGCTTCCTCGCACACCAATGACCGAACACAGAAAATTTTGCACGTGGACACAGCAGCTGCGGCGCAGCACAACCAACCGATGAGGCAAACACGTGAAGGAATGGCTGAATGGCAGCACGGCAGTAGGCCTATTCGATTTGCAAGCTTCGACCAATCGCGAGCGGCTAAAACGCCCCAGCCCTCTGGTAGCTAGACAGCGGCGAGTTCCGGTTCCCGCGGCTGTCGCAAACATTGGCTCAACAATCGCCGTTCAACACGTCCGGTATAACGACACGAAATGTAGTGAAAGTTATCGTATACTAGAAAGCGAGCTCGAGATTATCTGCCATGTTATCTGCTCACAACGGTCACTGCGGTCACAACGGTCACGGTCACTACAAAACCACCCAAAAGAAGAGAGAGAGAGAGAAAAAAAAAAGGCGACAAAGGAAGTGCGCAGTGCAATGCGACAAAACGAATGCGCTCCGGCTGGCTCCGGCCAACGTTGCCTCTGGCTAGCTATGGCCGACGCGTGTCGAAAAATTGAAGAGGCCCTGTGGTGGCAGCGCGGATACGAACTCGGTTCCTCGGTTTCCGACTTTTTTCGCCGGCCACAGTGTGTTTGCGTGCCAGCCCGCGTCATCGTAGGTCTTTTTTTTCTCGGACAGTCCAGCAAAGCGTCGTACGAGGCGGGGCGGCGTAAAATTGCGTCGTACAATTGAGGTTTTTAATACATTATTTCTATGGGGGTTTTGCCGGGACCAAGCCAATTCGTCGTAAAAGCGGGTCGTCGCAGGACGGGGGACGTATAATCGAAGTTCCATGTAAGCGTTGCATACGCGAGAGTGGCAAAAGAATGTGTAGGAAGCAGGGGGACGAGAATAAAATGCTCAAAAATCCCGTGCCAAATGGTCTTGGCCATAACTGTTTGTTATTTGGAACGAAGGTATCGGCTATCATGGTGTGAGCCCTTTTCTGTCACAACAAACCTCATCTTTATAAAATTATAAATGATTATTTGTAATCACTAAGCAAGACTTAATTTTGCTAATGACAGCATAAATACAAGAAATAGTGTGTTATTTCAGTATATGGCAGATTGCAATATCTTCTTTTCTGTCATGTCTATCACACCACTCCTTCATACAGAGACTTGGTTTGAAATCCATACCAGGTTTTTTGAGATCAAAAAAAGAAGAAGGTTATGAAAAAAGAACAAAGGCACACTGGGGAAAGGCCACATGTCCAAGAATTAAAACATCATAAAAAAAACCAAAGATCACAATCCTTAGGTGTTTTAGAGAAGGCCAAACCTTAAACGCAGTTTTCTCAATACTGTTTTTTTTGCATGTTGCTCAGCTCATGGAGCAGATATCTTGGCAACTACTACACAGATTTTGATTCCGTCTTTTTTTTAATCCTTGAAGCCTTGTTGACAGGATGACATCATTCTTTACCTTGCTTAGGGCCTAGTTTTTTTTTTGTATGTGATAATCAGTGCATGAGAAGTTCTGATGCAATACATGAAGCTGATGTGGATGTTATTTGTAAAAAAACTAAAAGCAAGAGACCATTTTTAATAATGTCATCCTTTGTAGTGTTCTTTTGAGTAAAGATCAAGACCACTTTGAGCTTCCTGGCATGTTTTGTTACAATGCTAGGCTTTTCACCAGCAGACTATGTCATCAGATTATGTAACAGAGTGTAATTTGAAAACTACTCGAGATATCGCAATGAAACTTCATATATAGCTATTCGAGACATTCTTCAGTATGCCTGCCAAATTTCATTACTCTAGGTCAACAAACAAAAAAAGTTTTTTTCAATCGCCACCTCCCCCCTTAAACATTCCAAAGAACTAAAATACGCTTCGTGTGTTCTGATGTTTTCAAGTTCAGGTATCATATCATTTTGGAGTACAGTCAATCTCATTAGAGCGAACCTCAGGTTAACAATTTTTTCAGATTAACAACTATTTCGAAAATACCCCTCCAAATTCCGATTAGTTTAATGTAAAAATATTTCACTACTATGAATTTCAGAATACCGAATGTTTCAGAATAACGTATCAAATTTTATCGCCCTTGTATCTACCCAACACTTCAAAATAACGAATAGCGAATTTAAAAAGTTACTCGCAAGCAGCAGAAACAATGCCCAGCTCCGTACGTGCAACTATCATCATCACCAGAACGACCGCATTTCTCTACGCGCCTGCCTTACTCAAATGTGTGGCAGCCCTATCGCCATCACCATTGCCTGTACTGACTTGTTTTCTACGTCAGGCTTTGCCTCGTTGCGTCATTGCCTTTGCTTCTGTTGTTTCGTCGGGCAGCTCCACCTTCATGCTTGTTACACGGCTGTTTTCCTCGCCTTTAGCTTAGTGGTTGTACATTCACGATGAGCTCCGGAGGCAGCACTGAAGGAATGTGGCGACAGTGAAAAATGAGACGCGAGTGACCAGTGGGATGAAGTCGCCGAAGATTACCCATGCATGCTTCACTAACGTTTGAACACTAGGCACAGTGCAACGGCGAAGTATGCACGTCGGCTGCACTTATGACCGATAAGATCCATACCATTTGTCGCGACAAGGAAACAGCGACGTGGACAATGAGAGCAAAGACGACGTTGAAACAGCGTGCATGAACCAACACGAAGAATCTGTATCCAACGCTGATGCTTCGAAGTGCATAAGAAGGATGCGCACTCTGAAGAGTTCGTCTTGCAGCAGTTGAGCTGCACCAATCAAGCAAAGATCACGCTCTTCCTCAAATAAACGTGCACTCATTCCCTAATATATTGTGTTCGTTTTTTTTGGCGCTTATTAGAGAATAACGTGAGCGCAGATATACACCCAGTACAGGTAGCCGACTGATTTGGTTGCATTTACGATTTTCGCACCAATTTTTTATTTTTTCACTACAATGACTTTTCAAAATCATGAATGATTTTTAGCAGTTCCTCGAGATTCGTTGTATCGAGATTTGACTGTATAGGGGAGACCCGCTCAAGTTTGCCCGCCGACGCCAGCGCTTGCCATACCCCTGCCGGAAAAAGCGTACACTAGTAGCGTGTTACGACCCTTTCGCTCCCTTTGGCTCCCACGCATTTGCGAAGCGCGCGCTGCACATGAAACACCCCTCGTTCCGCGTGTTACCCCGACAGAAAAGGGGTAACTATTGCTGCGTCGTCAACTGTCACAATGGCCATGCAAACACGAAGGGGGTCGGCTCCACCAGTGAAATTCTACCGATTCCCAAACAGATGGCACAAAAAAAGCAGACGACAGGCATGGATTCGAAGCTCACGCTTGAGTGGTCACGACCACGACAACTACGAAAAAAAAAAGCATAAGCCGTTGTTGCACGTCCATTGGTTTTTCTGGCACATACAGTGAACTAGTTGTTACTGTGTGTGCCGGTACAGCCTGTACAACACGGTGCACTTTCGATAGTGACCAAGATAAAATGCCTTGACAGCAGTTGGCTCTTCCCCCGCAGATTGCACACAAAAAAAGTTTTTCTGAAAGCTGGGCGCTCGTCATTTCCCTATTAATAATGCTATGCCACATTGATAGTACACACGCTGTTCGTAAACTTGGAGTACCGGCTATAAGAACAGCAAAAATGCAAGGAAGGACACGCGAGATAGATGTCAATTTTTGTTGTGGAAAGAAAGAAGCCCAAAATAGACTATTTGTTTTTGGAGTGTTGCGTACTGCACGATAACTCGAATGGTTGCTAGTAAATTAAGGTATCCCAACTAATAGCAGTCACAGTGTGAGTGTCGCTTAACCTAAAACACAAGAAGCGGCCTTACCCATGCATCCAGTAACAAACATAGAGTGTGCGAAGTACACACAGCAAACCAAATAAAAACAGGTGTATAATTACTCCACGTCGTAAACAGCGTCGTCCTTCACTTGGGAAATGCACTTCGCTCTGACGAGGACGGCGTCGTCTGTTATCACTTGCTCCGCATCTGCTACATGGCTGAGCAGACGCTGACCTTTCACCAAATTGCTGCCATGCGGACAGAAGCGTGTACATCCTAACCGCGCGCGACGCGAAATTCTCAGTAACACGTGCAGAACGCGTGCAGCGTGCGAGCAAAGCAACGCGTTTTCAAGGCAGCTTAAAGGGGACAGCGGAGGAGTCAACACTCGAGTAACGAGCTTTCTCCCCACATTGACTGACAGCGGCCGGCAACGCAGCGCCTCCCACGGCGTCGGTCTCCCCTATTGAGAATAATGCAGAACTAAAATCCGCATTTCTGAGAACTGCGGATTTACGAGAAATAAACTGCGATAAACGTCGAGTTTCCGCCGAAAAACACCCTCCAAATTTCAATAAAAATGAACTCAGAAAACACGGAGCCCTACTTATAACATAATTCACCGGAGTCGTGAATATCCACACCATAAGCAGTACTGTGCTATAGCCAAACAACATTTTTTCAAAGGCTGCATGTGTGCAAAACCGAACAGGGCACCACACGATACCAGCAATCAAGACATGTGACTCGGGTGTAAATTGCAGGCGCTTGAATTTGCAAATGTTGAGAGGTTACATCTGTGGACCTGCAGTGCTGACATAACGAACACACAAAAAAGAGAAAAAACTAGAAAAAAAGCGCCATAGTGGAGAGTCACCGACTAACTGATTGAACCTCTTCATTTATACCTTAGACTTCACATTAGACTACATTAGACTTCGCCGCGGTACCACATTTCGCAGACACGATACATCATGGAAATCATGGGGGCAACGCGGGAGCCATGTTGAGCGACCTTTAGCTACCGTATTTACTCGATTCTACCGTGCCCTCGATTGTAACACACACCCGTTTTCCGCGAACAAAAAAAAATGTAATACATCGATTGTAACGCACACCCATCCTTCGTGAGAGAAAAGAACAAAAAAAGTCCGTAGGAGTCAAACTTCGCACATTCAAAAGAACAAGTACTTGGGTTTTAAGAAGTAAAGTTTCAAAGAAGTAAAACACAAAGTCAAAAAGCGGGCCTTGCTGCTAAAACTGTCACCACTACGGCGGCGATACGAGTCGCATAATGGATCAGTCCTCGTCGCTGTCGGACAACTCCTTGTCGCTGTCAACGCTCTTCGATTTCGGGAAACCGGCCCTACTTTGGTCCAATGAAACCTTTTCGTGAAGCTTTGCTGTAAAAAATCTTCTGCTTCTGAGTGGAGAGTGAGTGAGTGAGCGAGTGAGTGAGTGAGTGAGTGAGCGAGTGAGTGAGTGAGTGAGTGAGTGAGTGAGTGAGTGAGTGAGTGAGTGAGTGAGTGAGTGAGTGAGTGATAACTTTCTTGTGGTCCAACAGTGGCAGAAGCTGAACGCGACTGGAGGTCCCGCTAGCTCAGCCAGGTGGCTCCACCCAGGAAGGTGCCGGAAGCTGGAGCCTCTCGGCGATGTCTCGGGCCCTCTGGACTGCCAGGAGTTGGTTGTTGAGTTCCATGCTGCGCATGGCAGCCTCCCAGGAGGGTTTGTCTGATAATCTTGTAACCCGAATTAAAGGGGCACAGCCAGAGCATGTGTTCGAAATTGCAGTGCTCGTGATTACAGTGCTGACAGTAAGGTGAAAAGTCTGGATCGATTCTGTTTAGCATGGCTGGAGTGATGTACGTTTTTGTCTGTAGTTGGCGTAGTGTGACCGCTTGCGCTTTATTCAATTTATGGTGTGGAGGGGGGAAGAGCCTGCGCCTGTTTGCGCCAGTCTCGCACGCACGTTTCGGGAACTCCGAACGACCGCGATGCGGCCCGATTTCCATCCGTCTCTGCACATGTAATAACTATTCTTTTAAATGCAGCATCGTGGTGCACTCGTCGAGTACTTGGAGTCTGCACTTCCATGCTGTCGATGCGAACGCAGAACGGGATGACAATCTCCTCAGCACACAAGAAATGGCCAAGGCGCGTAGGAGGCGGTCATTTTGAAGTGCCGATGGCAATATGATAACAGAGTTTCTATTTTTTTTTTTTTCGGTACTCGATTCTAACGCGGATACGATTTTTGGACTCGTTTTACCGGAAAAAAGGTGCACGTTAGATTCGAGTAAATACGGTAAGCAATGGTGACGGTGCTGTTGAAGAAAGCATGTGAAATTTAGCAATACAAGTTGTCCGTTATGTCGATGATTACTTAATCATACCGAATGGCATCCATCCGGATTCAATTGCTGGTGAGACTTCGTCTATTCTTGAAAAGGATGGGCTCAGCTTGAAGTTCAAGTTTGAGCGAAGGATGCATCCAGTTTCTCGACCTGTGTCTGACGTTCTCTCCCACACGTGTTGGAAATATGCACAGAGATCTGTAAAACCACCGTTAAGTTATACCTCGGTCCGCAATAATAATATTATCTGGAGTTTAACGTCCGAAAACCACGATATGATTTTGAGAGGCGCCGTAGTGGAGGGCTCCGGAAATTTTGACCACTTGGGGTTCTTTAACGTGCACCTAAATCTAAGTACACGGGCCTCAAACATTTTCGCCTCCATCGAAAATGCAGCTGCCGTGGCCGGGATTCGATCCCGCGACCTTCGGGTCAGCAGTCGAGCGCCATAACCACTAGACCACCGTGGCGGGGCACCTCGGTCCACACTAGGCTGATAAAAAAATGCTATAGGGACGTCATGTTTTCGCCCAGTGCTCACTAATGGCTCATTCACACTGGGGAATCCGCCGGCCACAGCGACCGGAATTCGCGCGCCGCCGAAATTCCACATTGTTCACACCGCTTCGCAACAGCACCGCCGAAACTAGGGCGCCTAGTTGTCATCGTCCCTTCGCGCGAAGGAACGCTGGCATCGACACGCTCTGCGTTGTGTACGCATTTCGTTATGGCGGAGCGCATAAACAGGAGCAGGGTCGTGGAACTGCTGGGCCTGCTGGAAAGGAACTTTCTGGCGATGTCTGACGAGGAGAAACATGCGTTCGCCGAACAAGAAACGACGCAAGCAGTCGTGGTTGGTTCGCCCTGATTTGCAAGACACGAGAAGCTTGGCCGAGCCGAGATAATGCTACCCGTTTTGCGAGATCGCGATGATGTATTGCAAAGATACTAATCGCGACAACACTTGGCAGTTGTCGAGAGCTACAGGATGATTACGAAAGACTTCGCTGTTGCTGCGGGCTTCGACGACTGCGATATCACAAGCGCGCCGCCATTTTTCGAATGTTCGACTCGTGTTTCAATTGGTTCGCGGTGAGGCAATCCGGCGGCAGCTGCCGCAAAAATCGGTCCAGGACGGATCGGCACGAAATGGGCTTTTCCGGCGGATCTCGCTGCCGCCGAAGCGGATTCCGCGCGCTCTCGCCGCCAAATGTCTCAGTGTGAACGCACCATAAATCCTGTCCTCATACGATGTACGAAAGCCTCAACTCGCAGGCTTCGAAACTGAGGATGACTGGCTTTCCAGAGGAAAGGCTTTCTCTGGTTGCAGAAAAGCTGGCACGGCACATCAACACAAGGGTGTGAACAAGAGCAGCATAGGAATATGGCTGTCCTACCCTATGTGCATGGCTTGATCCTTTGTACAAAAAAGGCCACTTCCCGCTATAGCGTTAAGTTTTAATTTCTGTTAAAGCCGAACGTTGAATCACGAGCAAGTCACAGGCACAGAAATGTGCCAGTCAAATCAGACACGTCCATAAATACATCCCATGCTGTATTTCTGTGTTGTACTTGATCCTACTTTCTAGTGATCGTGTGTACGTTGGCAGGCGGGCCACTGCACTAATGTGCGCCTGTGTGAGCACAATTCGCTGAAAGGCCAAGCCAGCTCGCACTTGTCGCTCCACTGTCATGATTGCGGATGTGCTCCTTCGTTTGGAAGCACCACCATTTTGTACCATCGCAGGGGGCAGACGCAGCGGGAACCTGTGGAAGCTGCCCACATCAGCGCTCTGTTCGATACATGCATCGCTCAGGCCTCGATTACCTTGCTTGACAAAGAGCTCAATTATCCAAGCTTGCAAATAGTTATCGCTTTGTTGATTCAATTCTTTTAAAAAAATGACAGCTAAGCGTTCAATGGGCGGAGGGGTGAGCAAATCTTTATTCTCAACTTAAAAAAAATTGAATCAACACGCACCTTCTTTCCGATTAATCCATTGAGGGTTGTCACCGTATATGTACAACATGCCTGTATGTTTAAAACACACGCCTTTTTCAATCATTTCTCTTGCTTGGCAGCATGTGCTGCCACACTTCAGAAGTACGTGGAATTTTTTTCATGCACTGATGTCTCTTCGTTGTTTTTTTTCTCACTGCGATGGTCGTGCAAGCATGCTGCGTGTGTTCAGTTCTTGCACGCCTCCGCCTGTTGGCGCCAACACAATTGCATAAAACGATTATGTTTCTGTTGATGACTGTGTAGTCGCCTCCACAGTTCTGTGTGTAAACAAGATTGTAGCTGAGTGTGTTGATGTTTAACAAAGTTCAGGAGGAAGGGTCGCATTCTTGGACGACTGCTTTCAGCTATACTTTCAGTTTTGCAAGGCCATCCACAAACCATGCCGATTTGGCAGTGTGCCAACCGTGCTAAGACAGCAAACCGAGAAGATTCTCGCTTGCGGACACTAGCACATTCAGCGATAATCTCAAGAAAGCAAACGTGTTGATGTGCGTGTTCACTTGAGAGAAAACCGCCCCATGTGCCAGAGGCGACATTCTCATTGGCCATAAAGGCACCAGGTTTCCTTAGGAGAAATTCATGCTCAAGTGATCATAGTGAGAGTTCACACAGCACTGCGGGTGTATAATCAGCACCACGCTTCTTGACTGAGAGCATAACAGCCGCACTTCCAGTAATTCCTGGCCTGACAGAACCACACAAGCAGTTGCACTTGTACCCTTGGAAAGGTTATGCTCTCTACAGTGCATCCCCATGGCAGGGACTTGGGTTTTTTAGTAAACAGCAAGCACACATGACCTTCATTTTTCTTTGTTTCACAACGTATTTAGCTGCAGTTAGCAGCAGCCAATGGTTGTGCAGTTAAGGTTGAAATGTGTGTGGCAAGTGAGATTATAGATCCCAATTGATATGTCCTACATCCAGCGCGTGTGTTGCAAAGAGATACAATTAATGGTAGGGTCAACCGCGTAGGTGAATGGTGTCTGTTGCACCTCATAAGCAGCCTCACCTGCCGGATGATGGGGTCGTCAGTGGTGGTGACCTTGTGGAAGATGCGGTTGATGCGCTGCAGGGGTCGCTCGTTCTTGCACGTGACCAGGTTGTAGGCCTTGTCGTAGAACTCGACTGCTCCGCACCGGTATACGTCGTGGCCCTCCCCGACGGCCGGCAGAGAGAGCTTGAAGAGGCGTGGGAAGTCCATCTCCTCCAGCACCTTCCAGCTGGGGCGCACGGCCACAGATGCCTCACGATGTTTGACTGGCACCTGGCCACCCTTGTTATCAAACTTCTGCCGCATCTGCTTCTGCCACTTGCGCACCTGCTGCATGCGCTCCCTGAACACAATTTATGAACACGTCAATCAGAATCTCCTTCCGTGTAGCAACTGCTGTAGTCCTAAATCCTGTGCTAAATGCAGCGCCACTACTGTGAAATCTGAGGAAGTGCGTAGCTGGGCACCCAGTGATCGTGGAGTTCCCACTATTCCATTTACCAAACCGTCGTTGAAGTCAATGTTTGAGGTAAGCACGTAGGGTTTCCCCAGCATGAGTAGACTCTTGTCAGGGAGATTTGCAAACTTAGTGTCCGACATGCGCGCTACTTTTGTTGAGATTTATCGACTTCCTGCTTGTTACAGCAGTTGAGATATGTGTCATCTGCAGCGAGATCTGTCAGGTTGTCTCCCCTTTCAGATGTAGTGCTGGAGATGCGCCAGTGGGAGCAGCAGTGGCTGTTGACTCTCGCGCAGCACGAGAGTCAGCCGCATGTTTCTGAAGCGCTTTTAAGTTAATTATTGTGATTACTGCGTACCATTTATAATGTAAACGCTTACAGTGCAGGACCGGCTTTAATGCGGTTTCTTCTGACTCCCGTTTACCCTCCCATAGAACTCCATGTATACGGATACCTCTTACTGTGCAGTCCATACAAGATGAAAGACCGGTTATAATGTGACTCAGAAGGGTAGATGGGCAAGTTGGTAATTCATTCTGGAAACAAACAGCGCGAAAAAACGTGGGACTAGTCCTGTTACTTTCTTCCACTAGTCCCACATTTTTTTCGTACTATTTGTTTCCAGTAAGAGCTAAAATGTGGTTGCCAGAAAATCCTCAGAGAAGCAAGGGAGCGCTTCTCTGTGGAAATGCGCCGGGCGGGCAGAGAGCAACGTCGGCGTTAAGGGGTGACGTGGCAACGAAAACTATCTTGGTTATTTATGAAGATAAAGTGATGAAATTTGGCATGCAGATGTGATATGTTGTGCTGACATCACAACTGAAATCGGTTTTGAGCTATCTGTTGTAGTTTATGAGTTACAACACTTGATAGACTCTCATTGTCATCTCAAAATTAATTAATGAATTAGACATAAGTTCATCAAGATTTTTGCATAAGTATATTCAGAAGGGCCCATTCTGTGCCATAAGGCTATTGGTTTATCTTTTAATTAGAGCTGTGCGAATAGCAAAATTTTGGGTGCAAAGCAAATTCGAATAATAAAGATTGAGTGTGAATTGAATCGAATAATTTCAGAATAATTTTAGAATATTTCTGAAATATGTTTCGAATACTTGAAGCGAAAATTACAGAAAAAGGTTGCAGAGAATCCCTAACTATGTTCTTACGAGACAGGAACAGTAACAAGTCACAAACATGGTCAAAGAACAGATTTGTTCTTAAGGGAGGATGCGGCTTTCGTGTCGCAAAAATAACAAAAAAATCGATTTTCAAAATCGCATTTTCAGTTTCTGTAGCCCTTTTTCTGATTCCAAAATATCGTCACTGAAAACTATGAAGAAGTGCGGTAAAAAATTTGTTGTGCTTGTCGAGGTAGTGAAAATTATTGCGGAAATCGCAAAAAAAAATTGCGTTAAAAAAATTATAGCACCGCAATGGCGCAACCGGGCACCGCCATCTTGGGCTCGTCGGAAAGAGCATTTCTCAGTCTTCAAATTTTCCGCTTCAGCTAGGTCCATTAAGGAAAACGCATATGAAAAAGAAATGTTTGAAGTTCGTTCCGAGGCTTTCGATTGGCTGGGTCCGCCATGTTGCTCCAGCACGCCTCGCCATTGGTCCGATCCTCGCTACGGGAGAACGTCATCTGCTGCTTGCACGTCGCGAGGTCACGGCTGTCTAAAATCGTGCTACTTAGTGATGCGTTCGCACTGGTTCTGTGTTCACAGGTCGACAATCGTTTAGAATATAATTACGGTTTAGTCTGGCAGCTGCAAGCAGAAGCTCAAGCATCAGATTACGATAGTGCGCCGCGCTCATCGCGAACATCGAAGACGTGCGTCTCGGACAGACTGTTCTGCTTGTAACGAAGACCATCGCGGGACGACTCTTCGTACTCGCGATCGAGCATGACGTATTTTGAAGCATCGGGCACCGTGGCCACGCACATCGCGACCGAGCTTACTGCTCAGAGACGTGGCTAGGCCTAACTCCACTCACGGCACCGATGTACAAGTCAAGTCAAGTCAAGTCAAGTGCTTTTATTTTCATTTTTTCTTACATTCATGCTTATACAGATATCTGGACCGATAGCCAGGAAAGGCTAGTATCCGGTCCAGTGTTAATAATAAAACATTCAGGTCAGTGCAGTATTTACAGTTAGGTATACAATTACATATTAACAGACAAACAAACGAACAATGGTTTTCACAAGTGCACCCGAATAGTTATTGCAGATATGTTAAAGGTCCTGGTTCGCAAGAAAAAAGAATTTACTACACTGCTTAAAATTACGTGCGGTTTTAACCTCCAAAGGTAGGACATTCCAGATTTTTGTTCCACTAAATTCGATCACTCTTTCACCGTATACATTATAACATTTTGGTAAATTCAGATTGCCTTTTAGAGCATGTCTCGTACTGCGCGTCGGAAAACAGAACACATTACGAGGAATAGGAAAGTTAGTGCTCATAATGCTATTAGCTGAAATTGAATCTTATAATTACACAGAGCCTTAAGCGATAACACTTGCTGTGTCTGGAAAATGTCGTGAATTATATCATTGTTACTGTTAGGATTAATTATTTTCAATGCCCTTTTCTGTAATTTTTGTAAAGATTGTAGGTATGTTTTGTAAGTTACGCCCCATGATTCTATACAATAACTGATATGGCTATGACAAAACGCATAGTATAGAGATTTGAGTATTTCACGGGGGAAATATTGTCTTGCTTTAATGAGGTGGTAACATCCGCACGCGACTCTCCTGCACACATTCTGAATATGCGCTTTCCAATGTATATGTTGGATCAAAAATGACGCCCAGATATTTAAATGTGTCAACTTCTTGTATAGGGCTATTGTTTAAGCTAATACTTATGCTACTGGTGTCAACGAGATGAATCTGAACTTTGCAGGCAAGAACGTGGCGCTAGCAGACAAGCGAAAGCGAAGAAGCCACCATGTGTTTCATCACAAGCAACGAATCGCATTGCCCGCTGGCTCCTCGGAACCGTGGATGGGCATTTTACTCATCGGCATCAGCAAGCCAGTTGCGCATCGATCGCTCGGTGGAAGCGGCTAGCAAGTTTCACACATCAGCGCCCCAAAACTCAAGAGCAAGCACACTGCACGCCGATTTATCGTCTTTATATTTATTTGCTGTTATTGTAAACCGTTATATTTATTTTCTGGAAGTTCGAATACTACTTCGAATAGTAATATTTCGGTGTGAATCGAATAGCAAACACTATTCGAAAAAACATTCAAAAGTTCGAATACTCGCACACCCCCACTTTTATTATTCAATTAAGCACCACAAAAACATTTTTGAAACTTCTTGTACTCATTGTCTTACTCAAAACTTTTACAGAAAGCCAATTATAAAAACCTGTATGGCGTGCAGACAAATATGGACAGCTTTACGGCACTCGCCAATGTCTCAGGATCTAAGCGCAGAAAACGGAATGGTTATACTATCTATATTTATTTATTTATTTATTTAAAGAAACCCCTAAAGGCCCTCACTGGGAGGATATTACATAGGGGGGTAGGAAAAAAAAGATACAATGCAATAGAGGCATAGCCAGCATGAAAAAATTGCAAATAAACAAGACTTGCTTAAGTATAACGCAAAAGGCAACGCAATAACACAACACATATTGAAAATATTGAAAGAGATGTTTAAAAATGCAACGCAAAATAACAGAACAACATAATAGAATACACACACTAAAAAAAAGAGTTCATAAAATTTCGAAATGTTGCTTTCTGTTGCGATAAATCGAGGCAACTGGTTCCATTCGATGGTGGTTTTTGGAATGAACGAATTAGCAAAGGATGAAGCATCGGGCACCGTGGCCACGCACATCGCGGCATGTGATGCGTTTGATCTTGAGGAGGGCGATCGCGGCGTGGAAAGATGACTAAAGGTGACTGAAAAAAGTCGTCATGAAGCAACGGATGATGATAAATTCTATGAAAAAGAGATAGACGGGCCAGTTTATGACGATGGGAAAGGTTCTGAAGACCTGCACGAGCTTTTAAGGCAGTGACGCTAGTGAAGCGAGAGTAATCAGAGAAAATGAAACGAGCAGCACGGTTCTGCAGGGATTCGATGTTATCAATGATATATGCTTGTTCTGGGTCCCATATGGCTGAAGCGTACTCAATTTTAGGGTGGATTAGAGTGATATAGGCAAGTTTTCGCACATGCGCAGGAGCATGGCGTAGATTACGTTTTAACATACCAAGGGAGCGGTTTAGCAGCTGCAAGAATGTGATCGATGTGACAGTTCCAGGATAGGTCAGATTGAAGGTGAAGTCCTAGATATTTGTATGACGTAGCTGACTCGACGGGTGTGTGGTTAAGTGTATATGTGGTCGGGAGGCGGTTTGGATTTCGTGTAAAGAATACGAGTTTGGTCTTGCGGAGTGATTAAGCTTCATTAGCAGCATGATGAACACCATGAATTGATGGATTCGAGGTCAGATTGTAAGGATCGGTGGTCCTGGTCACTTTTGATGGCATGATACACAATGCAGTCGTCAGCGAACAATCTAATTTGGGAAGAATGCCATTAGGTAAATCATTGATGAATATTAGAAAGAGCAGAGGGCCTAGCACGCTCCCTTGAGGTATGCCGGATGAGACCTGCGCCACTGAAGAGTTAGAACCGTTAACGGAAGTGAATTGAATGCGAGAGGAGAGGAGTCTTTAATCCATGCTCAGTGATGCTACTGGCTTAGGCCACTTTGGAGCAGCTTTTGGAGCAGGCAAAATTGCGTTTTGGAGCAGCAAAACTAGCTTTTGGAGCAGGGGCTCTGCCTTGAACAATTCATTCTGAGCTGAAGAATTCTTAAAAAAGTAATAAACATCGACCACAGCAGCGTCGACATCCGAGCCAACGGCACTCAAGCCGCGGACAAATGAGTTGTGCACATTGTGCAAGCAGCACTCTCCTACATCTATGATCTCAGGGTATGCTTCCTGCATCTTTTTTCTGAAGCTTTCATTGCATTAGGGCCATCCGTAGAAAAGCAAATGACATTTTTCTGCGGCAGGTCCATCATTGCTCTCCGCACTTCATTAGCCAAAATTTCCGAAGTCGCAGAGCCCAGCCGGAAAGACTGTAGGGTTCCACAAGTCGCTGCATTTTGTTGGAGAAACGCCTAACTACAACATCAAGTTGTTGGCACCTCTGTTCAAGAAGAGGGGCCTCGTCAATGCTCACAGAAAAAACCACATCCGGCTTGTTCAGCTCGTCAAGCACAAGTTTCTTGAAATATGGCCCAAGGCCATCACAACTATGTAGGATGCCTTGAACCTCTTACAACTAAACTGCTTCGCTGTTTCGGAATCTCCAAATAACTAGGGAAACAAGGCAGTTGCTGTGTCGGCCCACGAGTATGGGATGCCCTTGAGAGTCATGCCAAGCACCAACAGAATTTCTGCGTTTGTCACGCGGTCACACTGCAAAACGTTCCATGGACTGCCGAATTCCTTCGGCCGCTGCAGCCCACCTGAAGCGTCTCAATGACGATTGGTAGCATCAATGTGCCGTTTCATGGCTGCATGTCTCTTGACTGCTGCTACGCCATGTTGCCTACAGTTGATGCTTTGATTAAAAAAAAACACAAAACGCAGTTCCTTCGTCCGCTTGACAACACCATATTGATATTTTGTCTCCATTTTCATCACTCTCATGGAGAACGTCCGCGTACAGCGCGATGTCGCTCTCATGGGAGAACCTCATGTAGTTAGTTTCATTTCTGAAAGTCGGAGTACACCCCTTTGGCGCAGGCTTGGCGCAGAATCGCCAAATTTTGAGGAAATGTAGCAGGTTGTAGCAGCCAGGGCACTTTGGCGCAGTCTGGCGCAATTGGCGCAGCGGTAGCATCACTGCATGCTACAACCTGGGTGTCAATGTTGAGATGCCTTAACTTAAGTAGTAATCTGCAGTGAGGGACACGATCAAATGCCTTCGAGAAGTCGAAGCTGAGTGTCACAAGAAAATCCCTTGCGAAAGCTGCGCTGCTGTTTAAAAATGACGTTGTGATCTTCAAGATAATTAATGATCTGTGAGTGAATAACATGTTCGAGGAGCTTCGAGAAGGTGCAAGTCAATGAAATGGGTCTGTAGTTAAAAGGATCGGAGCGAATGCCCGATTTGAAGATTGGTATAACTTTGGCTATGCGCCAGTCGTGAGGGATGGAACCACATGATAATGACTGCGAAAAAAAGTGCACAAGTGACTGGACAAATACCATAAGATAAATTTTGGAGAATTTTCCTATTAAAGCCAAGGGAATCCATACATGTAGAGTCCTTTAGGTTTGTTGTGAAATGGCACAGGGTTGACTTACAGCAACTGTTCAGAAAATGAAAGCTGAGAAAATCGAGCTCAATGAAATGGAGCTAAAAGCTAAGAAAATGGAACTAAGAAGGAAGCTGGTTTTATTTTTCCTTGGAGAAATGCAGCTTTGTGGCTATCTTGAGCTCTGTCTGTCCTCTTTATGATGACGCCAATATGGTGGCACTGTGTCAAAGGAAACTGTAGATCTGCATTTTCTAAAGCCCAATTTTCTCATCGTTTCTGATGACAGCACACTAGTAAAATGCCTTTTTTTTTTCAACTTCTACTGCTTATTTTGGCCTAATATTTCACCATGATGTAATAAAACATGGTCTCAGGATTGCAGAAAAAAATTAATTGAAAAAACTGAACATTTTGACCAAGTTTACCATTCCATTGCCACGTCCCCCCTTAAGTGCAAACCACTGACACACGCCGTAACGTGCACGCATGCGGCTATGCGTCAAAAGCGTCGTATCGTGCCGGTGGGGAAAAGGCGCGCAACCACTGGCATGCATCAATGCTCCCTTTGGCTGAGGCAGTGTTGCTTGATCTTTTGAAAGGACAGACTGATGGGCCCAGTTGGTATAGTGCATAATTCTGAACAGTAACACAAGAAGCACACGGACGGCGGCAGGTCAGGACAGGACACAGCGCTACATAGCGCTCTGTCCCTCTTGATCTGCAGCCGTCCGTGTGCTTCTTTGCGCTACTGTGCAGAATTTGATCTTTTGGTTTAAGGGAAGACGTGGGTTGAAAAGTGTGTTGTTTAATAGTTGGAAAGGAATGGAATGAGATTTAATACACTTAGTCAGTTTATCTGCAGATTCCAAATCTCTGAGTAGATTTGTAATAGCTGCATTAGAACTAAAGATATTCTAGTTCTACAAACGTTTTCTATTACAATTCTTACGGGGATTTTCGGCAACTTCTTTTCGTCAAACACAAAAGCAAAGTATGCGGCAAGATTGCCAGGAAGCTGGTCTAGCTGATGATGCTATTTATTTTGTATTAATGTTGTTTACCAATGATACTTCTCGATAATCATAAAGTGTATGAAGCAAAAATTTTTCACTCATAGTTGCATCCATTTATTTTGCATTTGAAATTCGATGAAACAAACAATTAGCATCACCTGCTAGACGAGCTCTCTGGCAGTCTTGCCACATATTTTTGTTTTGTGTTTGACAAAGCAAGTGGCCAAAAAGTACCGTACAAAATAGGCTCTTAGAAATTTCATATCTTTTGTTCTAATGCAGATAATAAAATCTACTTGAAGATTTGGAATCTGCAGAGGAAAACTGAATAAGTGTATAAATTCCATTCACTTAACCCAACCAATTAAAAAAATTTGTTCAAGACCCACGTCTCCCCTTAAAACTGTCCAAGTACAGCCCGGAACGACCAGCTGTCAATCGACACAAGTTACTATGTTGTCTAACATATAAAGACAGCGTCAAAATATTGAGTGTACTCACCCACAACTGTTTGACTATTGAAGCAATAATTGCTATAGCAATGACCAAAGTAACAAACAACCATATGCCCAAGTAATCGACATCGGCACGTGTACTGCTACCGGGAACGAAAGTTAGCGTCGTTTGGGTCACAGGACACAGCCAACGATGTTTATGAGATCACCAATGCTTATGCGATCGCCTTGTTGAATTCTTTTCACAATCATGCTATTAGTGTACAACAGCAGTATAATCATCCTGTTTGTGAAATGGTTCTGCTCCTGTTGCTGCTAAAAAAAGAGCCAGGAGTGGCATCGTCCGCATCGTTGA
>NC_051182.1:172873150-172913789 GCF_013339695.2 Rhipicephalus sanguineus
ACACCTGCAATCATTCCAGCTCATCGCCATCCCAGCAAACTCAACCACACCAAATCTGTTCACCCGCCCTATGCTCGACCGTAGCGCATTCGTCCTCGTTTTTTGTGCGCACGCCAAAGGACTGGAACGCTCTCCCTGCCAGCACCGTGCACCACTCCAGTTCGATACTCTTCAAAGAAGACGTTGTAAAACTTGTGCTATGTTAATCTACTGCCCACCCCTCGTGTAAACCCCTAATAGGGGCCTTTGAGGTATTGGAAATAAACAATCTCTTGACCTTAACTGTTTTACTTTCTTTATTTATTTTATTTTTACACATGATTCTGCAGTTGTATGTTACACATAATTGTGCAGTTCAATTTTTCTATCAAGACCTGTGGTGTCGACCATAGATCCACCTGCCAAGGTTTGTAAACAGTCGCCTTTATTCACATATTTTTAAGAAATAACGTAAATTTTTAAAATTAGCATGGGACATGGCTTATTTCGCAACCCTATTCACCCGTATTATATGCATAAGTAGTAGACCAATGGTTACAATATTTACATGCCAGCTAGTGCCGTCAAATGCGACCGGAAAATTGGTTCCTCGTCACCTTCACAGCTCAATTTATGGCTCATGCAGAAGTACCACATTGAAAATGAATCCGAATACGGGGGTACTGGAAAGTTACCTGGAGTTAGGCAATAACATACTTTGAAATAAAAATTGCCCATCAATACTGGGTGTCTTGGCACAATAAAGCCAGGGACTGGACATGCCACGAGGTCGAATAAAATTGAACAGGGAATAAATAACGGCTGTAAAACAGTCAAGAACCCTGCTTAGTAAATTAAATGAGTTTACATTCAGCATCTTTTCAAGCCATGTAAAATTTTCAAATGCACACTGTTATTGGAAGTTTGGACTCAGCACCGTGCATAATAAAGTGCAGTAGTCCAAGTGCTGACAATCCTAAATACTGAGAGTTGTACAAGATCATCAGTACAGTATACTGTAAGGCACAGGAGTGTTCACAGAAGAGACCGTCTTGTAGACAGACAGGTGGGCCAGAACTGTTGCTGCTTTGCCACAAGTGTTGAGTCTTCCTGAAAAAGGTATCAAACAAAGAAGTCCATTAAGCTTTCTGCATCCATACAAAATACCCACTTGACTTCTCTTACTGCAGACTTTTCCGAAAAAAACAAAATTAAGAAGCTGTCAAGCATTTTCTTGTGATATGCAATGAATGTGCAGCACACTTTCATTCTTGTAATATCTAGAAAGACGCAGCATTATAATACAGAAAGACGAGGCTCATTTGCTTGTCCATGTTTTGCTGCCATGTTTTTATACACCTAGCAAAAGAACAAGGTACAATAGCTAGTGTGCAGTGTTGCTTGTTGTTTGTGAAGGCAACTACTATAACAAAAATAATTCATTCATCCTCAAAACTACAAGTTCTCCCAAATATTATTTAAAATCCTAGGCTACACGGGACAAAATATGGATATATAGTACTATGAGGCATGCCACAGTGGAATGCCTCGATTTTTTAACTTACATTTTTAAAATATAAAACTCTGTTTATGCCAAAGCAGCATCTAGATGTTGTCTTTCTCACAGCACTTCGGACTAAAACCAGCGGTGCACATAGCGCCTGCCTGTAAGCACTGCACCATCCTCCTTCTGGCAAACTATGAATTGGTGCACAATGAAAATTTTCTATGCTGCTTACTGCTTGCTATTACCTTAAATCTCCCCTAGCCAACACAAACTAGACAAGCAATTAATATAACTATCAAGTGGAAATGAATGTAAAAATTTTCCTAACAGTGATAACTTAAATTACAAGGCGCATGCAGCCCATCCTATGTTAGTCCTGTTGTGACTCGCAACAGGACTAACATTTGTGTCGCAAATTTGTGAACGGTTTTGCAACTACCGAACACAAAAATAAAGTTAAACACCATAATAACAATGCGCTGGTGAGCTTCAGTGTATACGATGTACATGCCACTTCATTGTTAAGGTAATGCATCACAATACTGACCGTTTGAAGCAAAACGGGAATGCGAGCTAGTTGGCGGGTAATAGGCGAGGTTCAAGTTTAGGTATATTTTCTCTGCTGAAGCAATAAAGCTTTCAGTTGTGAGTAAGCGCTCGTGATGTGCACTTTCTTGTCCTTGTCTTCTTCAGCACTGCCGTTATATAAGTACTGACCATTTCGCCAGGAACACTAGAATCCCTCACAATACAGTCAATATCATGCTACAGGTGTCTATTATCGAGGCACTCCACCGTAAATTCAATATAGTGTTATAGGCGTGACAGAGTGCAGGTGCAGATTCTGCATACTGTATCGGATGACTGAGATAAGAGCTACCAGGAAATTGGGCTCAAAATAATGATACTCTCAATGTTTCCAATGTATCAATGACTTGCTTCATTAAACACAGGTTTGCATTGCACAATTCAGAAATGGATTCTATTTGATCACTTTCTCCTAAGAGATTGCTGCTACCAACCCAAGTTCTGTGAAGCATCCAGATGAGCTTCAAGAGTTCTTATCAAGCTGCTGGTGTCTACAGCTGCATAGCGTTGCATGTGCCACCTTGAGCACCAACTGCAAAGAAAAAAACATGTACAGATTTTTTGCAGTGACTCACTATTTCATGATGCACTAAACAGCTGCAAAGCACACCAATACCTAATTCAGATAACCGGCATTAATTCAGTTAGACGTCCATGCATGAAATAATCTTTTAACTCTAAATTTATTATCCTAATATACTCGAACACCAAGAACTAATTCAGTACATAACACAAAAATTGGGCAGTGGCAGTGTAGATAAAGCGTTTTTTTAATCTCAGGGAAAACATATTCCAGAGCTGTCTCACTGCTGCTCCCGTTTGATGTTAGCATGAAAGTGAAAGTGTGCTTCTTCTCACGCAAAAGTGAGCTTAGAGACAGACTTTACGAGGCCTCATACTTTTTTGTTTTGTGTTTTTTCTTAAAGTTCTTTTTAATCCTTTTTTGTTTTACCCTCTTCTTTGCACAGCATAAAGTTTCTTTTGTTTATCCTGTAGTTTAAGAACTGTACCCTCTTCCTTTGCACAGCATGGCCAGCCAGTTTAAGAACTGGCTAACCTGCCTGTCTTCCCATCTATTTCTTTCTTTCCTTCTTTCATTTTAAATCTTGCAGATTTTGCATATATACACATCAAGTTCAGTGGTGTAGTGTTGCCAACTGCACAAAACATTCATAACCTACAGCCAACCTACAGCCAACATAACCTACAACTACAGCCAACCACAAATTTCACTGCCTGTGCGAGACTAGAAAGCAAATACTTGAGGTTTCAAGTTCACTCCACACCTACCATTTCGTCAAAAATACAGCATTTGAGTTTCTGATAAATTGTTTGCCGTGTATCATGCTAATGTAAGAGCTCAAAACAAAGCATGATACAGCACTGAGTAGGTGCACAACAGCACATCCTTTGAGAATTTGCGATAGAGTCATCTGGTGATCTGTGTGCCATTGTCTACTGCTTCTGTATGTGCTGCACTAAACACAATATTTACATTCATCAAGAAGCATGAAGGTAGGAAGCTTACATATGACTTACAGAAGGAAACCATAAGAAATGACGAAAGATGTTCTGTTCTTGTTGAACATTAGTTTTTTTAACTGTCATAATGTTTAATGGATGCTTAGCCTTGCTTCAAAGCTTCATAATAGTCTTATGAGAGTCACATTTTTTAATGATTGTCCCTCTGCCATAAGTATTGCATTCAGCTGACTTGCACTGACTGAATAAGCCTGGCACAGCTCACACATCTTCAACTCGATGAGAATATTCACATGAAATCCAGGAAAGTTCAAGACCTCACTAATTATGTCACAAAGTTGTCACTAATTAAGTGACAATATCGTAAAAATGCACGTGCTTCACCATAAACGCTGTCACTTAGCAGACAACTTTCACATAATATGGTCATAATCATATATGTGCAGCATAATTTATTCGCTCTAGTCCAACCTAATGACGTAATTACCCTATGGTATAAGGTTTCTTTTTTTGTCCTAGAGACGAACAAAGTGCGCAAAGCAAAATTGTAATCGAAAAGTATTCCCACTTACTAATATTAGGGAGTTTTGGAATAGCGTACGCCAGGCCAGTAGCCACAGGGGAAGGGGGGGAGCGAAATTTTGATGGGGGGGGTGTTTTACGAAAATAAATTATGAAAATAGGCGTTTTTCTAAAAACGTGGAGGGCGCAACGAAGGGCCCGGAAGTTTCACCCATCTGTTTTTCTTTAACGTGCACTGACATCGCAGAGTACACAGGCGTTTAGCGTTTTGCCTCCACCGAAATGCTAGAACCGCGGCCGAGATCGAAGCCGCGACTTTCAGGTCGGCAGCCGAGCACCGCAACCATCGTACAACCGAGGCTGACAGCTACAACTGAATCAACTGAAAACAAAAGTTAGCCTTAATGCACACATGGCGGAGTGATAACCGCGGCCTCTCGCTTGTTTATATTTTCAGAAAGCACGCTTCCGCATTCACGCTTTATGGCAACCAATGAAATTGTATAGCACCAATTGTCTTCACTGAGGCGTACCCGCTCTTCGATAGACTGGCCGTGCGAAGCGTGTGCCTTTACAAAAGCTTTTTAAACGCGCATCAGGCATCACACGTATGTGCGCGCAATGCTTTTCCATTCTGCTTTTTATTGTACTTTCCACGCGACACACGTGCGCACTACTCGTGCGAGCGACGCACTGCGAACACAGAAGCACCACTTACCGCGCATTTCCGACTGTGCCTAACCAGGTGCTGGCCGAACACGCATACACGAAGTTTCCTGTTTTTTTAACTTAGATTTAAATATAGCTCTGTTTATGCCAAAGCAGCATCTAGATGTTGTCTTTCTCACAGCACTTCGGACTAAACCAGCGGTGCACATAGCACCTGCCTGTAAGCACTGCACCATCCTGCTTCTGGCAGATGAATTGCACAATGAAAATTTTCTATGCTGCTTACTGCTTGCTATTACCTTAAATCTCCCCTAGCCAACACAAACTAGACAAGCAATTAATATAACTATCAAGTGGAAATGAATGTAAACATTTCCCTACAGTGATAACCTAAATGTACAAGGCCTAACCGCCCATCCTATGTTAGTCCTGGTGACTGCAACAGGACATTTCCACGCATAGTTATATTACGATTGCTTGTCTAGTTTGTGTTGCTAGGGGACGATTCAAGGTTTGCAAGAAGTAAGCAGCATAGAAAATTTTCATTGTACTTTCATAGTTGGCACGCGACAGGATGGTGCACTGTGCAGCACTACACACGCGAGCGACGCGAGACTAACACAGAAGCACCACTACCGTTCGCATTTCCGACTGTGCCTAACCAGGTGCTGGCAATAAAAAAGAACACGCATACATGAAATGCTTTTCAAGCACGTAAACAGCGGTTGAGTCTCCAGACTATGAATTGGGTGCATCATGAAACCAACTCCCCTACCAACACAAACTAGAACAATTAATATAACGTGGAAATGAATGTAAACTCACAGTACCTAATTACAAGGTATGTTGCACTGCCGTCGTGATAGTTATATAATGCTAGTTTGTGTGGCTAATGTAATAGCGTTAGAAAATTTTCACGTCCAGCGTTGAGATCACAGTCGCTCTATAACTCTCACTGCACAGTTTTAAAGTGTAGCAATAAAAAAGAACAGGACACGGGCACGCACAGCCCACACAGCTGAGCAATTCGGAACACAGGACACGGCACGCACAGACCCACACAGCTCTTCAATGACCGGGCAGCGGGAGAAAATGGCGAAGGCAGCGACGGGCGACGGCGAGTCTTCGGCTTTAGCACGCACACTTCTCCTCTCCTGTTGTGCGTGTGTGTGTGTGTGTGGTGTGTGTGTGTGTGTCTGTTTTTTTTTTTTTATTTTGTCTTTCCTCGCTCGCGCATGCGTCGTAAGGTTGCGTTATCGTGTTCCTCGGCGGCTCATGTAACAGCCCTCCCGTTTAGCGGCCGCTTGAAAGAAGTCGCGTTCAATATATATATATATATATATATTATATATATATATATATATATATATATATATATATATAATATATATCTTTTTTTTTTTTTTTTACGCGATAGCGCCAAAGAGCTCGTCTCGCAGAAATCCGGTGTCGGCGGCGTCGGCGTCATGGTTCTGAGCGAAAGAGCAGCGTTGGTTGGTCGTGAGCGAAAAGTCGAGGTAGATGCAAAGAGAGAGAGGGCGTTTGCGCTTTGGCTTTCCTTGCGGCACTGTGTATACGTCGCTGCACCGTGCTCCCGACAGGGCTGCAGAAATTAGGCGCCTTTTCCTCTTCAAACTACTACCACCACCATTATCGAGAAGCGAAGGCAAGCTAGCGATTGAGAAGGCGATAGTGTGTGCGTGTGGTGGTGTGTGTGTGCGCGTGTGTGTGTGTGTGTGTGTGCGCGCGCGCGCGCATGTGTGTGTACGAATATCGCGCTGTCGCGTTTTAAAGGCGAAACGTAAGAGTCCCTCCCCTTTTTTCTTTTTTTTCTCGTGCTTTCTGTCCACAGCATTTTATTGCGTACGCGCGGCGTTACCGCCTCTAGTCAGTTGATAACTATACTCGGCGACAACTTATCTTGGCATTGGAGCGAAGGCTACGGAGGCGGGGCATCCGCACATTTGTGTTACTACGCAAGTAGTTCGGCATCTTGCAGCCGATTTCAGTTCCAGTTTCGGTTTCGCTTGCTCGCAGTAGTTTAGCACCACGTAACAGAATGGGAACAGTCGTAGACGCTCTAGTACTGTATATTGTCACAGGGTTGTTATCTTGACCTCCAAGGTGGTGCCTACTACTGTGGGACTGATTTTTCCAAACTTGTGCGAAGGCAGCAGGGGGTTGTCGAAGATGAACACTCTTTATTTGGCCAAAAAAACGAGTCAGTCAGCAGCGTCGTCCGTCAATAATTCTGACAAGTCCTTTTATACATGTTCTATCGAATGTTCCAGTGTTATCGCCATGGTGGCCACGTAATTTCTAGGAAACGTTCGAGTACCGCGCGCAATCTTGACAGAAAGATCTAAAAAAAATCGTGGCGCTTCTGGAACATCGCACCGCGGTCTGCGCGGAGCATTCCAAACAGTCTTTGCGGGTGAAGCCCGAAGACAACAAAATAAGACACATGGGAATATGATGAACGCTCCAAGCGCACACCGCAGCCTGAATATGGCGGTTTGCTCGATTGTAACGCGTCACGATTGTAACGCGAGGGGCGACTTTAGTAGCAAGAATTTGGAGGAGAAAAAGCTCGCATTGTATTCGAATAAATACGGAATGCAAGTACCATGATGCCGCTCAATGGGTTTAGATTTAAAGAGCTCACGCTTAATCAAAAAGAGACCGACGCAGAGTATTTTATCAAGCTTCGCTGGTCAAACCTTCACGAAAAGACGCCAGCTGGTCACACACCTTATTTCACGAAAGACGCCGGCCGTAGATGTTTTCTAAAGCAATGGTTTTCGCCGCAAACAACGCAAACGTGTAATAGCGCAGCAGTAGAGTCTTGCCGGTGATGCGCTTCTCAGTTTGGCCCGAGAAATTCAATTTCTTGCACTTCGGGGAGGCAAGTGGGGCCCGCAGAGCTTCAGCCTTTAGTATAACTGTTCGCTCGCTCACTCCGGTGAGCTCGGCGACAGTCCGGCAGAGGAGGTCGTGGTCCGGCACACTGCATTTGCAGACAAGTCAGGCTGACGGCGCCTCACTCCAGCGATGACATTGCAGATAATTTGCGTGGCCTGGTTTGATAGCCACTTTGTGTCACCTTTAGAGTACAGCTTCCTCGGAGAACGAAACGGCGAGTTTGCGGACGCACACGGTTAAGGCATCATCATGTTTACTGAGACTCTGAGAGAGCAGACGTGAGGAAAATGTGGTGCAGGCGTGAGGAAAACGTGGTGCTGTCCAAAAATAAAGACAGAAACAAACTTGAAGTTGACAATAACATTTTTCACGAATGGCTTCCCATACTCGTTCTCTTTTTATAATGAAGAAATCTTTATTTATTCGAGCTAGGTAACTTTTCGAATTAGAAAATAAATATAGGTACTATTTCTTGGCGCGCGGGCATGCAGGCACTTTGGCTCTGTAGCTTCCACAGTGCCAAGAAAAGTGCCAAGAAAAGTGTCGCCGAGTATAGGACCCGACTCAGAGTGTGCGTACGTGTGAGTATAATCGCGTACATTTATGATCGCAGATTCTTTGTGCATGTCAGCGGTTTTCGTCGCGATAAGTTGACGAGGGATGTATCGCCGTCATTTCATCGATTGAGCTACTGCCAAAGATATTAGACTGCACGAACGTTTCTTTACAGCTCCTTATATTTGGAGAGTTGCAAGACTAAACCAAGCTCTGAAACAAGCTCTTATATGGCAAGAGAGTAAAATAACATTTTACTCTCTCGTGGGATGCGGGAGTGAAACAGGCACTTTACTCTCTTTCGCCAGGAGAAGTGAAATGGCCTTTTCACTCCTCCTTGGCAAAAGAGAGTAAAGCGCCTCCCTGAGAGAGAGTATATTGAGATCTGTGGGAGTAACGCAGCTCTATAACTCTCACTGCAGAAGTTTCAATTTTTAAAGTGTAGCTGCAATAAACAAGAACCTTCCGTTCATCAAGCGACGTAATAAAATGCTGCTCGGTTCGTTTCTGTTTGATTCATGGAA
Organism: Rhipicephalus sanguineus; assembly: GCF_013339695.2. NCBI lineage: Eukaryota > Metazoa > Arthropoda > Arachnida > Ixodida > Ixodidae > Rhipicephalus > Rhipicephalus sanguineus. The sequence continues at coordinate 172,881,899 of NC_051182.1, forward strand.
AAAAGAACCTCTTATGCCTTGCCATTAGGAATGGCGCGCGTGGTTCAGAAGATTCCGTTTTCGCCAAACTGCACTTCACCCGGCGCCCAGGATTCGCTCACGGCGGTCGAGTCTAAGCGGTAGTTTCGGTATCGCGTACTGCCGCGTGTATTTTGCACGCTCTTGAAAGTCGCTCCGACAGAAAGTTCGACAAAATGCCGCATACATGTGATGTTGCCGGATGCCCGAATGGTGCACGCCGCCAGTGCACGCCACCTCGCAGTAAAGGCGGGCAACGTTGGGCACGGCAACAGTGACGTCAGAAAGGCCGCTCTTCAGGCAGGGTGATTTGAAGCGCTAATGCGATGCGGACCACAAAAACGTGATCTTATTTCAAAATAAGCTCTTCCTTGGCACAAAAGTAGCACTACGAGGTTTCTGGACCGCTATTTCAACAATCAACGCCGACTTAATATGTACATTTTGGTGTCACTTTAATGTAGGGTATGGCCGGTTCCTCCGCAGTGTCTGCGTGTTTTAGTTTGACTGTATTTGCAGGTGTAGTTTCTGCGCAATTCTGTTGAGCAAGCTATCTCGAGGATGTTGATATTGCACGGGTATGTCGCCGCATCGAACATACCCCACTTCGTGCCTTCCCTCGCATACATTCACTAGCTCCCATGCTCCAGCAATTCTATAGCTTTTGAGGTAGGAATGATGCATGCTTTTTGGTAGACGATGGTTTTGTTTCCGCACGTCCTTTACCAAAGCTTCAGCATTTTTGCCTATAGGTTTTCTATTGTTCAGCCGACAGTCGTTTGGGTTAATTTGAGCTCTCGCGTGCTTCGGTGGACATCTACGAGCTCGTCCAATCTGTTGTGTATTCCTAAGTGTAATATTTTCCTTTGGGCATGCTGACGGGGCGTCAGACGGTTGCTTTGTAGGCTTGCCTAATTATTCCGTCAAATACATCTGCTTCCCTCGGGTTCGTACCAAGGTATGGGCTGGCATATGTAATTCTGCTAATTACAATGGCTTACAGTAGCTTGCACAAGTCCTTTTCTGCACCCTTGCCTATTGAAGGCGATTCTTCTGATAAGCCGTATAGGTTGCGTTTCGGCTTGTCTTCCTTCATTGATGGTGACGTCCATACCGGGGTTTTCTTGCGCATATATGGCTAGGACGTGTAGAGTGCTGACTAGTGATGCAGAAGTACCGGTAAATTGAGTATCGATAGCATTGATAGTTTTCTTTAACTACCAATTGTGTAAACAAACTATCGATAGTACTACTATCGACAAACTATCGATAGCGCAATTGGTAGTACCATCGTTAATATTACCAGCGATATATTACTGCAGCGCGTGTTTATTGCTATGTTTTGTTGTATTTCGGGTTTCACCCACAAAGAATGTTTGCAATGTTTGACGCAGGCGGCGCCTTAACGTTTGAGAAGCTTCACGATTGTTTGAGATCATTCTGTTAAGTGTACGCGCCGGACGCAAACAGTCAAGTTTATCCGAGAGCTTATGCGAGCACCAGCAATTAAGCTGCAAGGTTCGATGACTGGTGTATAAAAGACGCGCGTTCCACCGATGATCAGATTACTCGACGACCTACGACAGTTCTCGCTGCTATCAGTGTGCACGGTGTTTCGCTTCTATTTTTTGAGTTTTGATTTTCTGGGCACAAGATCGCCCAAATAAAGAGCCCCTTATTTCCCAGTCTTGCTGCAGCATTTTTCGTCACAACCACGCGATAATACTGTCGACACTGGTGTGAATAATGATGCTGTTGCTGGCTGGCCATATTGCCAAAATATTTGCGATAGCCTACTCTCAGCTTCGCTTAATTTATGGGCAATGTTTGTTGAAGGAAACAAATTTCTTCTGCTGTGACAATTGCAGAATATGCCCACCAATAAATTCATACTGAAATGCAACCAGTTACACCTTACAATTAGCGAACTTATTCTTGATATTTTCTTATTTTGAAATCGTTAAATGCAATATATATTTGAAGCTGTAGAGTTCCACCACACGTAACGGCTTCTTTTCCACTACAGCTGAACAGTTTGACTTTATTATCGTGTCAGCAAGGCAGCCTGGTGAAGAATACAAGCATGTCAACTTTCTTGCCCTTCAGCCTGCTCCTACGGCTACATTATGTACCACGCGTGCGGGAAACCAAAAGTTTTTTCTGCAATGAGTTCACGCTGTTGGTTTTATACTATCGCTAATACCATGGAATTTACTGTTCATAGCGGTATCGATAGTATTTTGTACCATCGACAGTTCGATAGTGACTCAGCTATCGATACTACCGGTAGTACCATCGATAGTTCTGCACACTAGGGGCTTGCCCAATTCCTGTAGCGCGTACCCACCTGATGAGTTTCGCACGACGGAGCACAAGTCAGCGATAGCTCAAGCAGCTTCGCTGTCAAAAAGCGTTTCCTTAATTCTACCAGATTTGCAAAATTCCTTAGGTGCGCAAACTTGTGGAATGAATTTTCTTTACCTGGCATTGCTCTTCTTTACCATGTCCGAATTTAACACAAGCTTCGCGCATAGCGAACGTTGCTGCTGTACACTACCTAAGAAGCGAAATAAGCTAACAATATTCAGTGTGTATTCAATTGTTACAACTTAACCTTTTGAGGGTTTCTGCCGTGCATGTACGGTGGCGGTTTTATGTCCCGCAAGGTCTGTAGTACGGGTACGTTTTGACCCTCCACTTTAAGTTTTCTGCCGTAATGACGATGCATGCCCACTGTGAGGTGCTGCAACCTCCTAGGACTTACAAGAAGCGCTGGAAATGTTTGTGCTCGCTTCTTGCGGAGATGAACAGCAGTGATTTCGAGCATCATCGTGGTATGCGACAATACCGATGGGCAACGCCATCTCGGTTTCACCGCGTGATCGCTATATATACGCAGGCTTGCGAATGTTGCAGCACTAGACACATCTACATTTATGTTATTTTGCTTTCGCAATGATTTAATATTTAACCAGCGAAAAAGGAACCGAAAAAGTTTCTTGGCAAGAAACACTAACGTGCAAATATCTGCGTCGGCAAACGCCATCTTGGCCGTATGAGATGAGTCGATTGGCAAAACTTCCACCGCCGGGAATCGCGTTCAGCAGGCCGACTATCGTCTCTGCTGGAGACTGTGGAATGGGTCCATCAGGGCCCAAATCCAAGCTGCTCGACGACCCATTCGACGATCGCCTTTGACCACAAACCAAATCACTGCAAGAAAACATCGTCGACGAATCGTGACACAGAGGTCCAGAAGTACAGCATATCATTGACAAAACACTGTTTTGTTTACTATATAGGTGCTTTCAATGCGAAGCATTTCTCAGCGAACGTTTGGCACTTTGAGCGTTTCTATCTATCTATCTATCTATCTATCTATCTATCTATCTATCTATCTATCTATCTATCTATCTATCTATCTATCTATCTATCTATCTAGCCGCCTACGTCTGGGTGTTCTCATGATCGCTATCTTAACGTGGTGTAGACCAATATTGGCATGGGAGGGTAAGAGGACTTGACGAATATGACTGTCGGGTCATGACATGAAGGACGTGAAAATCCTGTCGCGTACGTCATCAAACCCTCTACTCCAGACACGTGTGGCACATACCCGTTTACCACGGGCCACGGTGTATGGGTATGCGCCACAGGTGATCGACAGTATACGACAGTATCTACCCAGGAACGGCGAGAACCAACATTGGTAACTTAAATGCGAGAGCGTTAAGAAAAACCGACATCGGCAGCGTTGATCCGACGAATGGCAAGTATGAAAATTAGGATCCAAGCAGGAGTCGAACCCAGGCATTCTGCGTAAGAATGAGGTATTCTACCACAGAGCTACGTCAGGTCTATAAACGGGTTTTTCAAAACACCCTATGCAGGCGTAATGGCGGTGCAACGTCAGTTGTGGTTGTGGTGCTGGTTATCTGATTTTGCAAGAAAGCAAGAAACACTACATGATACTCCTACGATACAGGCGTCATATCAGTTAACGTCGGTGGTTTCAGTGTTGGTTCTGCTTTTATAGCAGTCTACTAAACATTACATTTTTATTCCTATGGTTCAGCAAGCTATATTGAAGCATTGATCGACCCCGGAGGAATACTTTAACGAAAGTTGCGTTTGATATTCGCATCATCGCACCGTAAAGTGCGCTTAGTCCGCCAGAACGACGCAGTGTCCTCTTCATTTGTTACGAGGCTGGGCAATGACCTCATGCTGACTGAGGATGATACCAAATTGATTGACAGCCGCTTTGTAGACTAGGCTACGTAGGCCACACACGCCCAGGTAGTCTACGAATACGACAAGCGCCATCCACTGATGTTGAATATGTAGCACTATGCAGGCCAACCGGCCTCGACGGCCTAAATCGACAGTCAATTTCCGAGAAAATTACCGACACATTCACATTTCCAACAGCTGTACTATATATAACCCATACTTCACTACACATAGACCCCTCGTCACCGCGATCACCACCGGATCCAATAAGAAGCCATGACCATCTGCTGGTGCTCACTAACCACAGTGATGATGACCTTGTTCAAGAACTGTCAAGAACCTCTTCCACACATGCTCAGGGTTCGTGAAACGTGCGTGAGTTCTATCATAGAGACAAGTATAAGTACTACATATATCAGCTTACCGCTTCTGATGTTGGTAATACCCACGTTGCCGCTGGCAGCGTTACCCAACTGTAAACAACTCGCTATTAGGGTAGTGCAAATATTCGGAAGTTTCGAATATTCGTCGAATATTACATTTCAAATATTCGTATTCGAATCGAAAATCGTGTATTCGAAAAGTTTCGAATAATCGATAACTTCGAATATTCGAAAAATTCGAATATGCGATTCGATTATCATGCATAAAATAACTCGTCTTCCACATTTCTGCTGCGTTCGTATCGCTAAAAACGTTGCCGAGAGGAGCGATAAACATCGTAAGTACTCGAAGGCACCATATCTGCCTGCGACGAGCGCCCCAATACGTATGATTTATTGCTGGTGCATCTCCGACGTGCAGCGCTGTTCGCGATCATGTAACCGTACATTTTCAATATTATGCGGCCGACATATGCCATATGCGGCTCTTAAACATATATGTGTGCGTATCAAATCTATACAAAATATTTAAGTAATTTTGTAACGTTTCGCTCAGTAAAAAAAATCACAGCATACGAGTGAATGATGATGAGTGGGCCTGCGGACAGTCACCTTGCCCAGTCATCATCACCGCGTGAGATCGCATTCTAAAGGTTCGATGAGTTATGACATAACATCGACTTTAATTTTCATTGTTTAGAAAACACGAAAACATCTGTCTTTCGTTACGTGGCGTCTTTTCGTTTTGCTTTAGAAACATCTGGTTCTTTCGTGCTTTTACAAAACATCTGCTTTGTTGGTTTATTTCGCCAAAATTTTTATTGCGCCGCGCCGGAGGTAAAGAATGGCCGGGAATGAGAGACCGCCACTTGTACAACAACGCGCAGGAAAAATTCCCACCGGCACCACCTTAGTCACCCCGCTCGCGCCGCCGCCGAAGTCCTAAGAGATCACGCCGCCGCCGCCGCCGCGCAATAATTACGGCGTGCCGCCATTAGTGTTTTCTTTTAATTCGAATGGGGAATCTCGAAATAAAATACAGCACTTCGCCGGAGGAGCTCCTCTCGATGTGTCCATGTAATGATCTGCCCATTCAGCGGCCGCTGAATAGCGGGAGCTCGGCGAGAAGCAACACCCCCCGTTTCCGATTCTTGTTCTGCAGCGCCATCATGACATCACGAAGCTTTCAAACACTCTCGACACAAATGATAGGGACGGAATGAGCTTCAATGCAACGAACGCAGCCCCTCACAGATCCGATTTTCGGTGCACATGTCTTTTCATCGTCTTAGTCATCGATTTAGGTTTAATGCGGCCGCTCATCTAACGCAGCTGTAAGGCCGGTACGCATTCCCTCCATCGTTCTCATACATCTGGGACACATTCATATGCAAATGCAGGCTTGAAAAATTCAGGCATTATGTACAATAATGAATTCAGGCTGGCGGTTTCGGTGCGGCGACGTGGTGAAGAGCGAGGTGACATCACGGCTCACCGCTTTTTTGAATCACTGAATGCGCTCTGCCGAAATGGACTGTGGACATCTTTGGATGAACGCATCGAGAATTGCCCCCCAGAAGTTGTAGTATCTTTTTCTTCTCCAGAAATATCACGAGTATTGCCTGGCCTTAACGCTGCCTAGTCCTCCAGCCTTAAAGGGTGACGACCCAATTCGCTGGCTAGCACATTTTTGGACTTGGACGTGGTACACTGTGCATAAATAAATAAAATAGATAAGTATATCTCGGTGCGTTAGTAAATGTGTTTTCCTTTCATTCTCACTCGAGTACTCGATAAATACACAAGTAAAGATAATGGCACACAGAATATAGCTGAGCTAGTTGGTAGGTATTCATGTTAAGAAGACATGACGTGCAAACACGGACATAAGTCGAGAGAGTGAACAGCTATCTCTCACGTAGGCCAGTACTGGCACTTGAATGGATAGGTATGGCCTATTACGTGGGAATGCGCAGATAAATATTTGTGTCTACCTTCGGTTCCGCCGCTGTGTGATTTTTTCAGTGGTTAGCGGCGTTTCTGGGGCCTTGACTACTCTCCTGTGCCTGTGTTTTCACGCCCTGTTTTTATAAAGGGCCCCTAACACCCTCTTAAAATACAACAAAAAACAAAAACAACGAGCGCATTATGCTCTCTTGGCGTTTTTTGTCTTTTGGTGCACTTCGTGATGCCAGAACAGTGATTCACGTGACATCATCAGGGTACATACTCTCGACTGGTCCATATACGAAAAATAAACAGTTGTGAATTGTCTACCATATAGCTTTGCTATGCAGCCGCCCACCCGCTTTTGCTTCTCTCGCACGACTGTCGTGTGCGATTAACTGATTTTGCTCAATTTTTGCGTTTGCGACCGCGCATGCAGAGATAAGAGACTGTAGCCGACAAGCGCGAAATCATGGTAGGTTCAACGCTTAGTGTTGAGATTGTACGCGTGCTTTATGAAGAAATAATTGGCGAGGAGATGTACCCTGTAAGAAGGGCATTGAAGGCGAGAACGAAACTTATAGAAAAGGCGCCGGATTATATGATTCTTCCAACGGACGCACTCTTTACAGAGGAGACTATGCAGCCTTCCAGGAAAAAGGCGAGCCCGCTTCGACGGTTTTTGTATATTTTTTATTGCGTTAGCAATTGTATGGACATCAGGACAGGTTTTCGCCGTCGCCGTCATGTTCCGTATAAACTCCAAATCGATAACATCGCTCCGCGCACTGTATATTCTACCCGCGAGAAGAAACTCGCGAGCGTGGCAAGGAACATGGCTAAAGCAGAGATGAAACAACCTGGCCATCACCGTCACACGCAATGACATCTACCCGCATGCGAGGCCTGCCGTCGATTGCTCCTCAAGCAGAAGGAAACGCCCCGCCCGTCATTTGCTGGGCGAAGGAGCAGGAAGGGATGTCTCGGGAGAGGGACTGCATAACTCTAGCAGCAGCTGTGAATTTTGACTATAAGGGTGCTTTTGAGAGCGCTGGCACGCGCGCCTTTCCGGCAGGCATCCCCCAGCTAACGGCTAGTACACCTTCTACGCGCTGTGAAGCTGTGATCTCACTGCTTCGCGCTCGGACCACTGATACAACAAACTGACCGAAAACCGCTTCTTTCCCGGGAGCGGCCGTATTGCCATATACCAGCATTTTGTAGAGTTAAGTGACATCGGAGCAAAAAGAGTTGGCTGCTAGCCCTCGTTCATGTAACATACGGCGTGTACTTATCGCATTCACTGCTTCGCCCTCCCCCCCCCCCCCCCCCGCGCCGCGCCGCCGCCAGTCCGATGAACCTCGCGCCGTTCACGCGCCGCCGCCGGAGGTGGAAACACCGGCGCGCCGCCGTCGGTGATTTTGGGTCCGGCGCACATGTTTAACTGTACGTGGGATCTCCCGAATTTTTTAGATGCGAAGCAGCTCATTGACTAGCCTGTGTAACGCTGTCCCTCCGTGCGTCCGTACGAACGCGCCGCAACGCGCTCCCCTCGCCGCAGGTGTTGGAGCGGTGCCAAGTAGGTCACGCCGCAGCTGCGCGTTGACGTCACGCTCCCCTCGCAGTGCGCGCTGACGTCACTCTCTCCCTCGCCTGCCGCGCGCTCGCCGCAGCGCCCGCAGCTGCCGCCTCGTCCGTTCGCTCGCAACACTGCCGCTACCGCCGCTCGCTCCGCTACCGCCGCTCGTACACCGCCGACTCGTCGGTTCACGCACAATAAACCTGACGCGCGCCTAACGTACGCGTTGAAACATGTCTGTACGTGTCACCTCTCTCGTTTCACCCTCTGCACCGCGTTAGCGCCGTTCAACCCGTGACGCCACCCGTGCGCAACGCTGCTGCTTCGCATCCTATCAGGGTTCCCTTTGGAAAGATGGTGTTAATTTTTTTTGTTTTATTTCGGCTTTTTTTTCGGAACCTGGCAACCTTGCGAATATATAATCTACGCTGGTTGAAAATAGGCAGATTTTGAGTAATAAATGACCCGTCCTCGAATTCTGATGGAGCGACTGAGTCGATATCTGTTCGAATAAAAAATCGCGCCATATCTACGAAGTGAACGATGATTGAAGAGCTGGCTCGGAGAAGGTCGGGAAACCCGTGAATCTTCCGTACAAGTCCTCTACCATCATATGAAGACGTGACACACGTTGTTATATCTACATATATACACAATGTTTTATTAATTTACAATTTTGATGAACTATAAACACAATTTACATCTATATACACATTATTGAAGTATATATAGAACAAATATCTAAGAGCGTCTGATTCCCCATTGTCGACACTTGCAGACTCAACGCTTCTTATGTTCTTTCAATTTGAAAACTGCCCTCGAGACGCGCACGACAAAGTGGCCCTAAAGAACGTAGCGTAACTCGTAGCGTAAAAGAACGTAGTCTGCTGCTGTCAAACAATGAGTCAAATAACAGCAAAGAACAAAACGAAAAAGAGAAACAAGGGGACGCACGCTAAGTCGCCGATGAAGTCAATGGCACTCCACAGTCGAGTCACAGCGGGAAAAGTACGGTTTCAGCCTGGAAACATGGATGACTTCAGTTTGAGGAAGGCGACGGGAACGTCTCAAGGTGCCTTCTCGAAGAACCTCATAAGTAACGTCGCTGAGACGTCGTACAACCTTGTAAGGTCCGAAGTAGCGGCTCAACAGCTTTTCTGAACGGCCGCGCTGTCTGATGGGGGTCCACACCCAGACTTAGTCACCAGGATGGAAAGTAACTTCTCGGTGACGAAGATGTAGCGGCGTGCGTCTGCAGTTTGGCGACTCTGAATACGGCGTCGCGCGAGTTGACGGGCCTCCTCGGCGCGTTGAGCGAACATCGCAGCATCCGTGTAAAACATTCCTAGGTTGTCGGGAAGGAGCATGGCGTCGAGCATTGTGGTGACCTCTCGACCGTAGACAAAGCAAAAAGGGGTGAAACCGGTACTTGCTTGAACTGCAGTATTATACACAAAAGTGACGTAAGGAAGGATATCGTCCCAGTTCTTGTGGTCAATGGCTACATACATTGACAGCATGTCTGCAATCATCTTGTTCAGTCGTTTCAGTCAGCCCGTTTGTTTGCGGGTGATAGGCCGTTGTTTTGCGATGTTCCGTGCCACTTAACCTCAAGACTTCATGCAGCATCTCTGCGGTGAAAGCTGTCCCACGATCAGTGATGACGACAGCTGGCGCTCCGTGACGGAGGACGACGCTGTTAACGAAAAAATGGGCGACGTCTGCTGCAGTAGCTTTTGGAAGTGCCTTTGTTTCGCAGTACCGTGTTAAGTAATCGGTAGCGACCACAATCCACCGATTTCCAGACGAAGACGTGGGGAATGATCCCAGCAAGTCCATGCCAATCTGATGAAAAGGCGCCTTCGGTGTGGCTATTGGTTGTAGCAGTCCCGCTGGTCGTATGGGTGGAGTCTTACGTCGTTGGCAGTCGCGACACGTGCGAACGTAGTGATTCGCTGTCTTCGCGAGACGTGGCGAGTAGTAGGAGCGGCGAATCCGTCGCGACGTGCGCGTGTAGCCAAGGTGTACGGACGATGGTTCATCGTGACAAGCACGTAAAATGTCGTCACGAAGCATGGTTGGCGCAACTAGCAGGTATGTAGCTTGCGTATGGTCAAAGTTCTTCTTATAAAGGACTCCATCCCGGAAACAAAACGAGGCTAGCGAGCGTGCGAAACTTCGAGGAGGTTGGGAAGTGCGCCCTTCCAGGTAGTCAATGAGCGGGCTGAGCTCCGAGTCGTCACGCTGTTGCTGAGCCAAGCTGGTTGCTGACACGGCGGAAAGAAAAGTGTCATCGTCTTCAAGGTCAGTGTTGGCATTTCCGATTGGCGCACGTGAAAGACAGTCAGCGTCGGTATGTTTCCGCCCAGACTAGTGTACGATGGTGACGTCGAATCCTTGTAGCCGAAGGCTCCATCGTGCTAGACGACCTGAGGGATCCTTGAGATTCGCGAGCCAAGAAAGAGAATGGTGGTCGCTAACTACCCTGAAAGGGCGGCCATACAAGTATGGCCGAAACTTTGTTATGGCCCAGACAACAGCTAGGCATTCTTTTTCTGTAGCAGAATAGTTTTTCTCAGCAGGTGATAAGGTTCTGCTCGCATAAGCAATCACGCGCTCTACGCCATTATGCCGCTGAACTAATACGGTGCCTAGTCCGACGTTGCTGGCGTCTGTGTGTAACTCTGTGTCAGCGTTTTCGTCAAAACGACCCAGTACAGGCGGAGCCTGGATATGGTTTCGGAGGGTGTCGAAGGCATGGCGCTGTTCCTGACCCCAAACAAACAGGACGCCATCTTTTTTGAGTTGATTGAGGGGTTCAGCAATCTTCGAAAAATTTTTGACGAAACGCCTGTAGTGCGCACACAGCCCCAGAAATCGGCGTAGGTCGCGCTTATTTGTGGGCACGGGAAATGCGGCAACGGCGCTGGTTTTCTCGGGGTCGGGGCGGATGCCAGCATGACTCACAACGTGGCCAAGGAATTTCAGTTCTTGGTATCCAAAATGGCACTTCTGAGGTTTGAGAGAAGCCCAGCTGTTCTAATTGCCTGAAGGACTGTCTTCAGGCGCTGGACGTGTTGTTCAAACGTGTCGGCGTAGACCACAACGTCGTCAAGGTAAACAAGACACGACTTCAATTTGAGCCCTGTGAGAACCGAATCCATCATCCTTTGAAAAGTAGCTGGCGCTGAGCATAGACCGAAAGGCAGGACCTTAAACTCGTAGAGGCCGTCAGGAGTAATAAAAGCCGTCTTTTCGCGGTCACGCTCGTCAACTGCGATTTGCCAGTAGCCACTACGTAAATCCATGGAGGAAAAATATCAGGCATTGCGTATACGGTCCAGGGAGTCATCTATTCGGGGCAGAGGATAAACGTCTTTTTTGGTGACCTTGTTCAATTTCCGATAATCGACGCAAAAACGCAACGTACCATCCTTCTTCTTTACTAACACAACTGGTGAAGCCCAGGGAGTGGTCGATGGCTGGATGACGTCGTCTTTAAGCATCTGCCGAACTTGGTCACGTATAGCGTCTTGTTCCTTTTGCGACACCCGATAGGCATGTCGTCGAATGGGTCTTTCGGTGGGTTCGGTGATAATACGATGCTGAGCAAGCGGTGTCTGTTTAACCTTCGACGTTGTAGCGAAGCAGTCTTGAAATGAGCCGAGCATACGCAAAAGGCTTTCTCGTTCTGCTGAGGGTAGACCCTGGTTGACGTCGAGAGTGCTCGTGAAGTCCTCGGTAGAATGGTCGCCAGACGAAAGTGAAGCCAATGTTGACGAACCCTGGGCGTCGGCAATTTCCTCAAAGTATGCAATGGCGGTGCGTCTGGCAAGATGTCGATATTCGTCACTGAAGTTCGTCACCAGCAGGTGAGCTCGTCTGTTGCTAGGCTGAATGATTCCTCGGGCAATGCAGATTTGTCGTGAAAGAAGGAAAGACAAATTTGCCTCCGCAATTACAGCGTTGGACACGTCCTGTCCCAATTCCACAGTCACAAAGAGACTGCTTCGAGGCGGCAGAGTCACAGACTCATCGGCAACACGTAACGCTGTCTTCGGTAGTTCGGTGCTCTCAGTGGCAGGAGGAAAAGGTTCCTCGATTGACACAAGTGATTCACGGATGTCAATGACTGCGCCGTATTCACGAAGAAAGTCCATTCCCAGGATGACTGGCCGAGAGCAGACAGGCAACACGAGGAAAGACCCTGTAAATGTCGACGCACTGATTCGAATACGTGACGCGCACATTCCAGTCGGCATCACCAGATGGCCGCCTGCCGTGCGCAACTGGGGTCCTTGCCACGGTGTAATAACTTTTCTCAGTTCAGATGCCAGTGCGGCGCTCATAACAGAATAGTCGGCACCGGTGTCAACGAGGGTGGTGACAGCATGGTTGTCCACGAATACGGCGATGTCAGCAGAAACGATCTTTTTCTTGTCGAAAACAGTGAAAAACCGGATCGGTCGTCGTCTGGTCGTTGCGTCGAGGGAGGTTCTTTCAAAGTTCTTCGGTCAGCAACTTCACCTCCAGAAGTCGCGGTTCCTAGTTTCCCCTGCGGGGACTCGGTGACCGGCTCCTGAAAGGAGCGTAAGACGACGTAGGCAAGCTAGGTGATGTAGACCGGCGAGGCGATGGCGATCTCGATTGGCGGCGTTGAACAGTCGAAGGAATTCGCTGGCCCGTGAGATACGCCTCGATTTCGCGGGGGCGCCCACCGTAGCGTGGGCATCGAGCATCAGGGTGGAAGCCGCGGAGACCTAGTTGACGGTACTGACAGTTGCGATACACGTGACCCGCTTCGCCGCAGTGGTAGCAGAGGGGACGATTATCCGACGTGCGCCACACACATGCCTTGCTAGCACTTTGTCTCGAGGCAGACGGCAGATATGTGGGTGCGCTCGGAAACCTTGACCCGGGAGGTGGACTCGAAGCGGTGTCCGGGAATGGGTGCGTAGCCTGGTCCATTGTCCGCATAGTGAGTCCTGGTGCTGGTGGCGCAGAAGATCGCAGTGCCGCCGCATATGTCAGGACGGGGGCCTCAGGTATTGGTGGCGCGAGCGGCGCAAGAGGTGCGACCGCCTGCCTTATTTCTTATCTGATTACGTCCGTGAGGGCAGTCACAGGTGGTTGGGCTCCTACTGCATGGAGTTGTCGCAGTTCGTCCCGCACGATACTTCGTATGAAGTCTGCGAGGGCCTGCCTCTCGCTGTCAGATCCGATGGAGCATGCAGTGGCTGTGATGTCGTTGCGTTCGTACTGTGACGACCGCTGCTGGAGAGTACGCTCCATTGTGGTTGCCTCACTGATGAACTCGGCCACAGTTGTCGGTGGATTGCGCACGAGTCCAGCGAAAACCTGTTCTTTCACTCCACGCATCAAGTGCCGCACCTTCTTTTCCTCTGACATGACAGGGTCTGCGCGCCGGAAGAGTCGAAGCATGTCCTCTACAAACATTGAAACTCGCTCGTTCGGCCGCTGATTCCTACACGAGATGGCTTGTTCAGCTCTCTCCTTCCTTTCGGCGTTGCGATATGCGTCGCGGAGCTGTCGACTAAACTCTTGCCATGTCGCAAAGGAGCCCTCGTGGTTCTCGTACCACGTTTTCACAGAAAATCTTCCAATGCGAAGTAAACTCTCCGCAGCTTGCGAACATCGTCCCATTCGTTGATGCTGGCAACCCAATCAAAGTGGTCGAGCCAGTCATCCACATCTTCGAAAATGTCTCCATGGAATGGTCTTGGTGTTTGTGGTGCATGAAAAACATGCGCGAGAGGAGAACAATGGGCATCGTTAGTTTGACTCGCCTGGCTTGTCGTCGGAGTCGCCGTCATCTTTTCGAGTCTCGATGACAAGGGACCAAATTCGGGAGGTAATCCTCGCAGGCGGCGGCTGCTTCTTGCTCTGGGAGCTGTAGCTGTCTCCAAGGTGCTAGGAGTGACGGCTGACACTTGGGAGCCAAGGTACATGTACCCCGCACCTCCACCAGTAATGTCGCGGGCGAAACAAGACAGAGAACCAGGAGTCGACATCTGCCCCAGAACCAGAGCAGCAAAAACGTTCTCTTCTTCTTCACACCCAAACGTGTATGTGCCACAGCGGGATGGTATGTGTTAATATAGTGTAGGAGTTTCAAACACGCTACCCGCGGACCTCTCGCTAGCGGCTTGCGGCACGCACATGACTGTCTTCGTCCATTTTTTTATTGTTTTATAAGGACGTTCTTGAGCTACACAGGCATGGCAGGTCTAAAGCATTTTTTTTTCGCGAGGCATCACCTGCGTCTACCAAGTGTTGATACATTACCATCAAACAAGTCTCTGCATTGTAGTATAATTAACTATGTATGCCGTTGGGCAAACTGTCGAAATTAAAAAAAAAAGAATTGGCGTCCATTTTTGGTCACATTGGAGATGGGTATCGATATGTTGGTGGAAGCTTGCCGCCAAAACCCTTCAGAAATGATCCGTCCCTACTGAAAAAACCTATATAGTTTCATACAGGACCCATAAGATTGTATATAGGACCCATACAGGACCCATATAGCGCTATATAGGACCCATACAGGACCCATATAGCGCTATATAGGACCCATACAGGACCCATATAGTGCTATATAGGACCAACGTAGGACCTATAAATGCCCCATATAGTGCTATATAGGACCAATCTAAGCACTATAAAGACCCATACAGTGCTACATAAGACCCAAATGGGACCTAAAAATGATCCGTATGGTGGTATGCAGGGCCCAGAAGACCGAATGTAGGACCTCGACAGGGCGCCCTACATAGACCCACAAGGTTTACTGTAGGACCTATAAAGGATTTATTATTATTGTACCGAATATGTAGGGCCTGAGTAAGTCTCCGTTGGTACTGAAGTGCATAAAATGGGCAGAATTTAGTTTCTCAGCTCTATACCATTTCATAAAGTCATGATTTTAATTAATTAATTAATTAATTAATTATCAATTAACCATTTAATAAGTATTAATTATACAACATGCAAATATATATGCTAAAGTATAGAGCGGTACTCCATGGTTATAAAACTTCGAGGGGACCACGCAAAACCGTTGCTTTGCTTCCGGGGAGAATGGCACAACTCACCACGGGGGATCGGCCACGAAACGTGCGGCAGTACAATTTGTTAAAAAAAAACAAAGAAGCGGGGGAGGAAATGCGAAAAATGATAATCTATTGGAAAATAAAAATATTTGCGGTAATTTTGGTTTCTTTTAATGTTACTTACACTAATGTTAAATAATTGAAATAATTAAGTCAATATAAATAACATAAATAAATAAATGAATGATAATATTTTTAGATGCAGCATAATTGGTAAACTAAGAAAATGGTCGAGTAAAGTTGCAAGGCATGCTTGTGGCTTGTGCTACCATAGTTATTCTAACTTTGTGCTACCATAGTTATTCGAAAATAAGAATATGGGAGAGATGTGGCACTTTGCCTTGCGCAAGAACTGGCTGGAAGCCCGTGGAGCGAACCTGCATTTCTCCAAGAAAGATAAAATCAATATTAAAAAAAAGACAGCGAAGCATTTATTCGTAGGAGGTGTGAGCGAACAATTATCCTCAACTTAAAAAAAATTCAAATCAATCACGCCTCTTCTTTCCAAAAAACAAGTCCAAAAAAATGCGTGCCCATAAAAACGAAACCGAAACCGCGTTTGCACTAGCCTCTTGGCAGAAGGCCTCTTGTCAATACTTGGCTTAGTATGTCGTGCACGAGTGGCAGAAGAGCTTGTAATTCTCAATGTTTTGTTTCCTGTGCGTCCATCTAAACCATCGAAAACATCTTGTCGTACTTGCACAAGAAATTACTCTCACTGCCAGAGCATAAGGCTTCGTTGTACCGAACTGTTCTCAAAACAGAATTACCAGCAACTTTCAGTTTAAGATTACATGCACTCATCAAAACGGTTCATCTGAGTATTTGGACAACACAAACTGGCATTGTCGTGATCAATACTTGGTTTAGTATCTTGTGCACGAGTGGCAGAAGAGCACGTAATTCTCAATGTTTTGTTTCCTGTGCGTCCATCTGAACCTTCGAAAACATCTTGTCGTACTTCTACGAGAAACCATTCTCACTGCCAGAGCATACAGCTTCGTTGTACTCAACTGTTCTCGAAACAATATTCCCAGGAACTTTCAGTTGGAGGTTACGTGCACTCATCAAAACGGTTCATCTGAGTCTTTCGACGACACAAACTAACACTGTCGTGATCAATACTTGGCTTAGTTTGTCGTGCACGAGTGGCAGAAGAGCACGTAATTCTCAACGTTTTGTTTCCTGTGCGTCCATCTGAACCTTCGAAAACATCTTGTCGTACATGCACAAGAAACTACTCTCACTGCCAGAGCATAAGGCTTCATTGTACCGAACTGTTCTCGAAACAAAATTACCAGCAACTTTCAGTTGAAGATTACATGCACTCATCAAAACGGTTCATCTGAGTCTTTGGACGACACAAACTCACAATGTCGTGATCAATACTTGGCTTTGTCTGTCGTGCACGAGTGGCACAAGAGCACGTAATTCTCAATGTTTTGTTTCCTGTGCGTTCATCTGAACCTTCGCAAACATCTTGTCGTACTTCCACGAGAAACCATTCTCACTGCCAGAGCATACAGCTTCGTTGTTCTGAACTGTTCTCGAAACAAAATTACCAGCAACTCTCAGTTGGAGGTTACGTGCACTCATCAAAACGGTTCATCTGAGTCTTTGGACGACACAAACTCACACTGTCGTGATCAATAGTTGGCTTAGTCTGTCGTGCACGAGTGGCAGAAGAGAACGTAATTCTCAATGTTTTGTTTCCTGCGCGTCCATCTGAACCTTCGCAAACATCTTGTCGTACTTCCACGAGAAACCATTCTCACTGCCAGAGCATAAGGCTTCGTTGTACCGAACTGTTCTCGAAACAAAATTACCAGCAACTTTCAGTTGAATATTACATGCACTCATCAAAACGGTTCATCTGAGTCTTTGGACGACACAAACTCACACTGTCGTGATCAATACTTGGCTTAGTCTCTCGTGCACGAGTGCCAGAAGAGCACGTAATTCTCAATGTTTTGTTTCCTGTGCGTCCATCTGAACCTTCGCAAACATCTTGTCGTACTTCCACGAGAAACCATTCTCACTGCCAGAGCATAAGGCTTCGATGTACCGAACTGTTCTCGAAACAAAATTACCAGCAACTTTCAGTTGAAGATTACATGCACTCATCAAAACGGTTCATCTGAGTCTTTGGACGACACAAACTCACACTGTCGTGATCAATACTTGGCTTAGTCTCTCGTGAACGAGTGGCAGAACAGCACGTAATTCTCAATCTTTTCTTTCCTCTGCGTCCATCTGAACCTTCGAAAACATCTTGTCGTACTTCCACGAGAAACCACTCTCACTGCCAGAGCATAAGGCTTCATTGTACCGAACTGTTATCGAAACAACATTACCAGCAACTTTCAGTGGAAGGTTACGTGCACTCATCAAAACGGTTCATCTGAGTCTTTGGACAACACAAACTCACACTGTCGTGATCAATACTTGGCTTAGTCTGTCGCGCACGAGTGGCAGAAGAGCCCGAAATTCTCAATGTTTTGTTTCCTGTGCGTCCATCTGAACCTTCGCAAACATCTTGTCATACTTCCACGAGAAACCATTCTCATTGCCAGAGCATACAGCTTCGTTGTACTCAACTGTTCTCGAAACAAAATTACCAGGAACTTTCAGTTGGAGGTTACGTGCACTCATCAAAACGGTTCATCTGAGTCTTTCGATGACACAAACTCACACTGTCGTGATCAATACTTGGCTTAGTCTCTCGGGCACGAGTGGCAGAAGAGCACGTAATTCTCAATCTTTTCTTTTCTGTGCGTCCATCTGAATCTTCGAAAACATCTTGTCGTACTTCCACGAGAAACCATTCTCATTGCCAGAGCATACAGCTTCGTTGTACTCAACTGTTCTCGAAACAAAATTACCAGGAACTTTCAGTTGGAGGTTACGTGCACTCATCAAAACGGTTCATCTGAGTCTTTGGACGACACAAACTAACACTGTCGTGATCAATACTTGGCTTAGTCTGTCGTGCACGAGTGGCAGAAGAGCACGTAATTCTCAATCTTTTCTTTCCTCTGCGTCTATCTGAACCTTCGAAAACATCTTGTCATACTTCCACGAGAAACCATTCTCATTGCCAGAGCATACAGCTTCGTTGTACTCAACTGTCATCGAACCAAAATTACCAGGAACTTTCAGTTGATGGTTACGTGCACTCATCAAAACAGTTCATCTGAGTATTTGGACAACACAAACTCACACTGTCGTGATCAATACTTGGCTTAGTCGGTCGTGCACGAGTGGCAGAAGAGCACGTAATTCTCAATGTTTTGTTTCCTGTGCTTCCATCTGAACCTTTGCAAACATCTTGTCGTACTTCCACGAGAAACCATTCTCACTGCCAGAGCATACAGCTTCGTTGTACTGAACTGTTCTCGAAACAAAATTACCAGGAACTTTCAGTTGAAGGTTACGTGCACTCATCAAAACGGTTCATCTGAGTCTTTGGACGACACAAACTCACACTGTCGTGATCAATACTTGGCTTAGTCTCTAGGGCACGAGTGGCAGAAGAGCACGTAATTCTCAACGTTTTGTTTCCTGCGCGTCCATCTGAACCTTCAAAACATCTTGTCATACATCCACGAGAAACCATTCTCACTGCCAGAGCATACAGCTTCGTTGTTCTGAACTGGTCTCGAAACAAAATTACCAGGAACTTTCAGTTGAAGGTTACGTGCACTCATCAAAACGGTTCATCTGAGTCTTTGGACGACACAAACTCACACTGTCGTGATCAATACTTGGCTTAGTCCTCTCGGGCACGAGTGGCAGAAGAGCACGTAATTCTCAATCTTTTCTTTTCTGTGCGTCCATCTGAACCTTCGAAAACATCTTGTCGTACTTCCACGACAAACCACTCTCACTGGCAGAGCATAAGGCTTCATTGTACCGAACTGTTCTCGAAACAAAATTACCAGCAACTTTCAGTTGAAGGTTACGTGCACTCATCAAAACGGTTCATCTGAGTCTTTGGACGACACAAACTCACACTTGTCGTGATCAATATTTGGCTTAGTCTGTCGTGCACGAGTGGCAGAAGAGCACGTAATTCTCAATGTTTTGTTTCCTGTGCGTCCATCTGAACCTTCGCAAACATCTTGACGTACTTCCACGAGAAACCATTTTCACTGCCAGAGCATACAGCTTTGTTGTACTGAACTGTTCTCGGAACAAAATTACCAGGAACTTTCAGTTGAAGGTTACGTGCACTCATCAAAATGGTTCATCTGAGTCTTTGGACGACACAAACTCACACTGTCGTGAGCAATACTTGGCTTAGTCTGTCGTGCACGAGTGGCAGAAGAGCACGTAATTCTCAATGTTTTGTTTCCTGTGCATCCATCTGAACCTTCGCAAACATCTTGTCATACTTCCACGAGAAACCATTCTCACTGCCAGAGCATAAGGCTTCGTTGTACCGAACTGTTCTCGAAACAACATTACCAGCACTTTCAGTGGAAGGTTACGTGCACTCATCAAAACGGTTCATCTGAGTCTTTGGACGACACAAACTCACACTGTCGTGATCAATACTTGGCTTAGTCTGTCGTGCACGAGTGGCAGAAGAGCACGTAATTCTCAATGTTTTGTTTCCTGTGCGTCCATCGGAACCTTCGCAAACATCTTGTCGTACTTCCACGAGAAACCATTCTCACTGCCAGAGCATACAGCTTCGTTGTTCTGAACTGTTCTCGAAACAAAATTACCAGGAACTTTCAGTTAAAGGTTACGTGCACTCATCAAAACGGTTCATCTGAGTTCTTGGACGACACAAACTCACACTGTCGTGATCAATACTTGGCTTTGTCTGTCGTGCACGAGTGGCAGAAGAGCACGTAATTCTCAATGTTTGTTTCCTGTGCGTCCATCTGAACCTTCGCAAACATCTTGTCATACTTCCACGAGAAACCATTCTCATTGCCAGAGCATACAGCTTCGTTGTACTCAACGGTCATCGAAACGAAATTACCAGGAACTTTCAGTTAAAGGTTACGTGCACTCATCAAAACGGTTCATCTGAGTCTTTGGACGACACAAACTCACACTGTCGTGATCAATACTTGGCTTAGTCTGTCGTGCACGAGTGGATGAAGAGCACGTAATTCTCAATGTTTTGTTTCCTGCGCGTCCAACTGAACCTTCGAAAACATCTTGTCGTACTTCCACGAGAAACCACTCTCACTGCCAGAGCATAAGGCTTCATTGTACCGAACTGTTCTCGAAACAACATTACCAGCAACTTTCAGTGGAAGGTTACGTGCACTCATCAAAACGGTTCATCTGAGTCTTTGGACAACACAAACTCACACTGTCGTGATCAATACTTGGCTTAGTCTGTCGCGCACGAGTGGCAGAAGAGCACGAAATTCTCAATCTTTTCTTTTCTGTGCGTCCATCTGAATCTTCGAAAACATCTTGTCGTACTTCCACGAGAAACCATTCTCATTGCCAGAGCATACGGCTTCGTTGTACTCAACTGTTCTCGAAACAAAATTACCAGGAACTTTCAGTTGGAGGTTACGTGCACTCATCAAAACGGTTCATCTGAGTCTTTGGACGACACAAACTAACACTGTCGTGATCAATACTTGGCTTAGTCTGTTCGTGCACGAGTGGCAGAAGAGCACGTAATTCTCAATCTTTTCTTTCCTCTGCGTCTATCTGAACCTTCGAAAACATCTTGTCGTACTTCCACGAGAAACCATTCTCATTGCCAGAGCATACAGCTTCGTTGTACTCAACTGTCATCGAACCAAAATTACCAGGAACTTTCAGTTGATGGTTACGTGCACTCATCAAAACAGTTCATCTGAGTATTGGACAACAAAAACTCACACTGTCGTGATCATACTTGGCTTAGTCGGTCGTGGCACGAGTGGCAGAAGAGCACGTAATTCTCAATGTTTTGTTTCCTGTGCATCCATCTGAACCTTTGCAAACATCTTGTCGTACTTCCACGAGAAACCATTCTCACTGCCAGAGCATACAGCTTCGTTGTACTGAACTGTTCTCGAAACAAAAATTACCAGGAACTTTCAGTTGAGGGTTACGTGCACTCATCAAAACGGTTCATCTGAGTCTTTGGACGACACAAACTCACACTGTCGTGATCAATACTTGGCTTAGTCTCTCGGGCACGACTGGCAGAAGAGCACGTAATTCTCAACGTTTTGTTTCCTGCGCGTCCTCTGAACCTCAAAAACATCTTGTCATACATCCACGAGAAACCATTCTCACTGCCAGAGCATACGCTTCGTGTTCTGAACGTTTCTCGAAACAAATTACCAGGAACTTTCAGTTGAAGGTTACGTGCACTCATCAAAACGGTTCATCTGAGTCTTTGGACGACACAAACCCAACTGTCGTGATCAATACTTGGCTAGTCTCTCGGGCACGAGTGGCAGAAGAGCACGTAATTCTCAATCTTTTCTTTTCTGTGCGTCCTCTGAACCTCGCAAAACATCTTGTCGTACTTCCACGACAAACCACTCTCACTGGCAGAGCATAAGGCTTCATTGTACCGAACTGTTCTCGAAACAAAATTACCAGCAACTTTCAGTTGAAGGTTACGTGCACTCATCAAAACGGTTCATCTGAGTCTTTGACGACACAAACTCACACTGTCGTGATCAATATTTGGCTTAGTCTGTCGTGCACGAGTGGCAGAAGAGCACGTATTCTCAATGTTTTGTTTCCTGTGCGTCCATCTGAACCTTCGCAAACATCTTGTCGTACTTCCACGAGAAACCATTCTCACTGCCAGAGCATACAGCTTCGTTGTACTGAACTGTTCTCGAAACAAAATTACCAGCAACTTTCAGTTGAAGGTTACGTGCACTCATCAAAACGGTTCATCTGAGTCTTTGGACGACACAAACTCACACTGTCGTGATCAATACTTGGCTTAGTCTGTCGTGCACGAGTGGCAGAAGAGCACGTAATTCTCAATGTTTTGTTTCCTGTGCGTCCATCTGAACCTTCGCAAACATCTTGTCGTACTTCCACGAGAAACCATTCTCACTGCCAGAGCATAAGCTTCGTTGTACCGAACTGTTCTCGAAACAACATTACCAGCAACTTTCAGTGGAAGGTTACGTGCACTCATCAAAACGGTTCATCTGAGTCTTTGGACGACACAAACTCACACTGTCGTGATCAATACTTGGCTTAGTCTGTCGTGCACGAGTGGCAGAAGAGCACGTAATTCTCAATGTTTTGTTTCCTGTGCGTCCATCTGAACCTTCGCAAACATCTTGTCATACTTCCACGAGAAACCATTCTCACTGCCAGAGCATAAGGCTTCGTTGTACCGAACTGTTCTCGAAACAAAATTACCAGCAACTTTCAGTTAAGGTTACGTGCACTCATCAAAACGGTTCATCTGAGTCTTTGGACGACACAAACTCACACTGTCGTGATCAATACTTGGCTTAGTCTGTCGTGCACGAGTGGCAGAAGAGCACGTAATTCTCAATGTTTTGTTTCCTGTGCGTCCATCTGAACCTTCGCAAACATCTTGTCGTACTTCCACGAGAAACCATTCTCACTGCCAGAGCATACAGCTTCGTTGTACTCAACTGTTCTCGAAACAGAAATTACCAGGAACTTTCAGTTAAGGTTACGTGCACTCATCAAAACGGTTCATCTGAGTCTTTGGACGACACAAACTCACACTGTCGTGATCAATACTTGGCTTAGTCTGTCGTGCACGAGTGGCAGAAGAGCACGTAATTCTCAATGTTTTGTTTCCTGTGCGTCCATCTGAACCTTCGCAAACATCTTGTCGTACTTCCACGAGAAACCATTCTCACTGCCAGAGCATACAGCTTCGTTGTACTCAACTGTCTCGAAACAGAAATTACCAGGAACTTTCAGTTGAAGGTTACGTGCACTCATCAAAACGGTTCATCTGAGTCTTTGGACGACACAAACTCACACTGTCGTGATCAATACTTGGCTTAGTCTGTCGTGCACGAGTGGCAGAAGAGCACGTAATTCTCAATGTTTTGTTTCCTGTGCGTCCATCTGAACCTTCAAAACATCTTGTCGTACTTCCACGAGAAACCACTCTCACTGCCAGAGCATACAGCTTCGTTGTACTGAACTGTTCTCGAAACAAAATTACCAGCAACTTTCAGTTGAAGGTTACGTGCACTCATCAAAACGGTTCATCTGAGTCTTTGGACGACACAAACTCACACTGTCGTGATCAATACTTGGCTTAGTCTGTCGTGCACGAGTGGCAGAAGAGCACGTAATTCTCAATGTTTTGTTTCCTGTGCGTCCATCTGAACCTTCGCAAACATCTTGTCGTACTTCCACGAGAAACCATTCTCACTGCCAGAGCATACAGCTTCGTTGTACGAACTGTTCTCGAAACAAAATTACCAGGAACTTTCAGTTGAAGGTTACGTGCACTCATCAAAACGGTTCATCTGAGTCTTTGGACGACACAAACTCACACTGTCGTGATCAATACTTGGCTTAGTCTCTCGGCACGAGTGGCAGAAGAGCACGTAATTCAATGTTTTGTTTCCTGTGCGTCCATCTGAACCTTCGAAAACATCTTGTCATACTTCCACGAGAAACCACTTCTCACTGCCAGCATAAGGCTTCGTTGTACCGAACTGTTCTCGAAACAAAATTACCAGCAACTTTCAGTTGAAGGTTACGTGCACTCATCAAAACGGTTCATCTGAGTCTTTGGACGACACAAACTCACACTGTCGTGATCAATACTTGGCTTAGTCTGTCGTGCACGAGTGGCAGAAGAGCACGTAATTCTCAATGTTTTGTTTCCTGTGCGTCCATCTGAACCTTCGCAAACATCTTGTCGTACTTCCACGAGAAACCATTCTCACTGCCAGAGCATACAGCTTCGTTGTACTGAACTGTTCTCGAAACAAAATTACCAGGAACTTTCAGTTGAAGGTTACGTGCACTCATCAAAACGGTTCATCTGAGTCTTTGACGACACAAACTCACACTGTCGTGATCAATACTTGGCTTAGTCTGTCGTGCACGAGTGGCAGAAGAGCACGTAATTCTCAATGTTTTGTTTCCTGTGCGTCCATCTGAACCTTCGCAAACATTTGTCATACTTCCACGAGAAACCATTCTCACTGCCAGAGCATACAGCTTCGTTGTACCGAACTGTTCTCGAAACAACATTACCAGCAACTTTCAGTTGAAGGTTACGTGCACTCATCAAAACGGTTCATCTGAGTCTTTGGACGACACAAACTCACACTGTCGTGATCAATACTTGGCTTAGTCTCTCATGCACGAGTGGCAGAAGAGCACGTAATTCTCAATCTTTTCTTTCCTGTGCGTCCATCTGAACCTTCGCAAACATCTTGTCGTACTTCCACGAGAAACCATCTCACTGCCAGAGCATAAGGCTTCGTTGTACTCGAACTGTTCTCGAAACAAATTACCAGCAACTTTCAGTTGAAGGTTACGTGCACTCATCAAAACGGTTCATCTGAGTCTTTGGACGACACAAACTCACACTGTCGTGATCAATACTTGGCTTAGTCTGTCGTGCACGAGTGGCAGAAGAGCACGTAATTCTCAATGTTTTGTTTCCTGTGCGTCCATCTGAACCTTCGCAAACATGTTGTCGTACTTCCACGAGAAACCATTCTCACTGCCAGAGCATACAGCTTCGTTGTACTCTGAACTGTTCTCGAAACAAAATTACCAGGAACTTTCAGTTTGGTTACGTGCACTCATCAAAACGGTTCATCTTAAGTCGTCAATACAGGACGAGTGGCCTAAGAGCACGTAATTCAGTGCGTCCATCTGAACCTTCGGTGTACGTTCTCATTGCCAGAGCATACATTCAACTGTTCTCGAAACGAAATTACCAGTTTCAGTTGAAGATTACATGCACTCATCAAACGGTTCATCTGAGTGACGACACAAACTCACACTGTCGTGATCAATACTTGGCTTAGTCTGTCGTGCACGAGTGGCAGAAGAGCACGTAATTCTCAATGTTTTGTTTCCTGTGCGTCCATCTGAACCTTCGCAAACATCTTGTCATACTTCCACGAGAAACCATTCTCATGTCAGAGCATACAGCTTCGTTGTACTCAACTATTCTCGAAACAAAATTACCAGGAACTTTCAGTTGAAGGTTACGTGCACTGCTCAAAACGGTTCATTCGAACGTTTGGTTGACACAAACATGCACTGTCGTGATCGATACTTGGCTTTATTTATTTGTCGCTTTGACATCAGTAGGCTAACAATAATGGGCACTCATCACAAACACTGGGTCCTATGTCAGGAGTGCCACAGGGAAACATACTGGGGCCTTTCTTGCTTGATTTAAATACTTATGACATCGTCAATATCTATAACTCATTTTATGTAATATACACAGATGGCACTGATAACTTGTATTTTTCGCTGGTAAAAATCCTGATGAAGTGATGAGAAAGGCTAATGAAATGCTTGTCACACTGGAGCGTTGGTTGGAACTAAATGCACTAGAAATTAATGCGGCTAAAACGAAAGCAATCTCTTCTTGCCCTTAGGGTCAGGGGCGTAGCCAAGAGGGAGGGGGGGGGGGGCTCAAACCCCGCCTCCCCGAAATTTTCAATTTTGCTTGCGTATATGTACACGCACACATACAAACGCACGCACGAACATACATAAAGTATAGTTGGACCCCCCCTCCCGAAAAAAATCTGGTTACGCCCCTGCTGAGGGTAAACATGTATTATGCTGTGAATCCTTGACAGCTCTAAAAACATAGAAATTGTGCCAACGTTTAAGACTCTTGTATAACAGAGGGCTGAGCTAGTCGGTAAGATTCATTCTAAAAAGAAGGGCGTGCAAACACGGACACCAGAAAGCCACGACACCGCAGACGCCGACTAACAACTGAAGAGAAGCACAATGGCGGAAAAGAAGGTAAACACGAAAACTGATCTGCACGTGCCCATCAATCCGCCACGCGTTTGGGGACCTACGTGAAGGATAACTGTTAAGGCATTTGATTTCACCTTTGTGCAAGTTAATCGACGGCAGGAAGAAACGTGTCGTAGGTATACCGTACATCAGGCCCGTAACGGGGGGGGGGGGGCGCCCGGGGGGCCCCGGCCCACCACCCGAGATTTTTGTGATACATGGTGTTTTACCGAAAATAAATAATGAAAATATGCGTTTTTCTCAAATAGTGAAGGCTTTCAGCAAGTGCCCCCCCCCCCCCCCGAAAACAATTCCTGGCTACGGGCCTGCCGTACATTCATTGCGTACGCGCCTCACAGGCTTAAGAAAATACGGCGTTAATGTTGTTTTCACGGCTGCCAATAAGCTAGGTAAGATTTGTGCCGCTGTCTAGAGACAGAATGAGCGAGTAAAAGTAGAAGCGGACCGATATGAGGCCATGCAATAAATGCGGTCCCTTTCATCTACGGCCGCTTCTACGAAGGACAGACGGTGCCGCTGCATTAACCAGAGATTATTGGAACATATGTTCCAATTATGTAGAAGTGAGCCTCCGGTTAGCGATCTCTCATATGAGAGATCGCTAACCGGAGGCTCACCTTGTAATCTATCGTTACATTGTCAAGTTGTAAGTGCACGCCAAAATTCGATGAATGCGTAGTTTTGTACCGGCATAGGAATGAGAAGAGCGCCTGATGATTGAGGCATGACATATAGCGCATTGCGTTAGCCAACCGTCGATTACCTTGCACAAAGATGAATCAAATGCCTTAACATTTATCTTTCAAGAAGACAACCCACGCGTGCCGGATTGATAGGTTCGCCTATTGCATGCATGCGCGGATAAGTTTTCGTGCTTTCTTTCTTTTTCCATCGTTGTGCGTCTCTTAAGTTGTTAGTCGGCGTTTGTGGCGTCGTGACTTCTTTCTTGTCCGTGTTTTGCACGCCCTGTCTTTTTAGAATGAAGACTCTTGGTGTTTGGTTCACAGAAAAGTTGCTGTGGGATGTGCATATAGTCACGCGTGTTTAAGCTGGCGTTATCCTACTAATATCAAAGCAGCCTTACAAAAACTCTACGTCCTTAACCTTTTAAGCATATTTACAACTTAGCCAGGGATCAACTCTCCACAGCCCTCCAAAACGGTTTTTAATACTTATAACTTACGCCGTCTTAGAGAAGTAAGAACATATGTCAATGCTTACAGACATAACAACGTTAGCGGAATGCTCTCCTGTGTAGTCCTTACGGCTCATGAAAAAATTCAACAAGGACACACGCACAAATTACGGGCCCCCAGACGAGAATAATTTACATTACTTTGTGTATTAAACGCAAAATGGTTTTGGTATTCGGTTTGCAGAACCGCGCTTCATGCTTTTCTTTGTGAATCTAGAATATCGCATATTAATTTGCCTTTGATGTGTTCTTTATTTTTTTTCTTTTCGCTCTTCTCTCTTAGTTGCGTGTACTTGCCACGTTCTTTTGGCGATCATGTGTGTTTATGGGCGCCAATTAATGTAGCCGTCACTGCATGCTGCTCAACTGTAATCAGCTGGGAAGCTTATGAAGCTCGCAAGAGCTTTTTTTATTCCCATGCCCTCCGCTTTCGGTAGGTCCAGTTTGTTTACTGTATCGATGAGAATCACCGCGATACCGCAGACTTCTTGGCTGCCATTTGTAATTTGCGCGACCGATGTTTACAAGCCATATGTCAATCCCACCCGAGAGTAGCCACATTACGGTAGCCAAATTGCGATTTCTGGACGTAAAAAAAAGAACTGTTTCAAGACCGATGAAACTCGCTGCCTGATTTTTTACCCGTGTCAAAGAAAGTGGATTTATCACTTTGGAAGTTTGCGAATGAGTTTTGTCGAGTTTGCTTCGAGCTTTATCGATGTGGACTGGGTCGAGTCCAAGCCAAAGCGGCCAAGACAAGCCAATTTCGAAGTCTTTTAGACGTTAATATGGCGCTGCGCTTTGTGTGCTGCTGGGTTCGGCAAGTGCGGCCGGGTGTAAATATTTGCTAAGTGCAGCGTGTGGTGTGCCTCTACAAGCTTTGCGGCAGATATCAAGCAGATATGTGGGTCAGTAAAACCACGCAGGAGAATTCGAAATGCCGGTTGCACCAAATGTCGCGTCGTCGTTTACAGAGACGGTTACCGCGCGATTGTTGACAAGCTCATAAAAGACCGCAATCCGCTCAGCGTAGCGATATCGCAAAGAAATAGAGGTCTATTGGAAAAGTGAGCCAGGTGAGGACATCAACGAGAGCTACCTTCGCGGGATGTCGATCTTCTTGGAGGTGAGTGTGATTTTATTTTCTATGATGTTTTCGCTGGCGTGGGTTTTACTCGACACACGGACAAAAGAAGGCACAACGAAAACACGTTTGTGTGTGTGTGTTTTAATTTCGTGTGCCATACTGTGTCCGTGTGTGATGTTCTCGTGCTGCAACTGATACCGCGCGTTCGTGTCCCACGGGCACTTGGTCGCGGTCATGGCCTATTCGGATTGAAATAGATCCAAATCATGTGGTGCTGCGTGGCTACCTCTAATACCGGTGTCACACGGGCACTTTCGATCGCGATCAGGGCCGGCCTGGATTAGGCTCTATCAGAATCAGATGCTGCTACACGGTCACATTTAATCGCGATCTGGCCCGACTGGGATCAAGACAATCGCGATGCACTGGCTCCCAGATCGCGATTTGACTGGCGTATGCACCAAGCTCGATACGGATTAGTTTGGACCGTTGTGATCGCGATAAAGAATCCGATCGGGGTCGGCCCTGGTCGCGATCAAAAGTGCGCCTTTGACACCGGTATAACAGTCATCAGACCCAGTCTAGATCAAGACGATCGCTTCTGGCTCCCACATTGCATGCATTGATCGACGTCTGCACCAAAATTAATTTAGATTAACTTGTAGCAGCGACCGTTGTTGATCGCGATCAAGAAACCACATTCGGATCGGACCTGATCGCGATCAAAATTGCCCCTGTGACACCGGTATGAGTTGATGTTTATATCAACGAATCCACGTCGTTATTCTCGTTGACCAGCCTGTAGTATATTGCATTTACTTGCAGCTTGCGTGTATGCCGAACTACACGCAGCTTGCGTGTAGTTCGGCTCTCTAGCCTTCCCTTCATTGCCAAGAAAAGTTGTCCGCGAGTATAGTGATGCTTATCGAGATAGCGCCTGCCAGCGCTCACAGCCATGCCCTTCACAGTTGCTGAGTGTCCATCTAATTGCTATTACAATAATATATCCTAAATTAAGAAAGTTAAACATCTCTGATACATGCACACTTGGCTAGTTAAATCACAATACAACTTGTATGGCTTTAACAAATAATGGGGAAACAGTTTATCAAATTGCGCTGAAATAGAAACTCGGCACTCGAGAATATTCAGAGCACTTAGTCATTTCATATTGACCGGCTCTACTAGCTCTTTCTGTGACTGTATTGCTGAGCAGGGTTCCCCTTCGACAGTCTGGGATACTTCGCTCTTCTTGGTGTCACTGTCTGAGAGACTTCTCTCACTTTTTCAAAATGCCTCTTCAGTGACTGCACAGCGTCATCTCCCGACACTTCTCTGGCCGACCGAACCGTTCTACTACATCATAACACACTTCCTCACCAACTGAACCACTCCCGTCTTTCCTGTCTCCACGCGCCTATATTGAGTTGCACTTGGTTCGAGAGTCACTGACATGACTCATCCATGCACAGCCCAGCGAAGGCCTTGAAGAGCGAGTTCCTTGCACGTTCGTCTCGAAGCGGCGGTAGCAGCCTTCACTCCGCATGGCATTGTCTCTCAAGTTCTAATTTTTCCAGCTTTCCACCAGCACTTGATGCGAAGCACGCTGCCGGTCAGCGGGGTTCCTTCTCTGTAGGGTGTGAAGGGGCGCACTTTGGAGAAGCGGCTGTTGTTGGCGTGAACTGCTGCGCAGCTGCGCTTGGGTGTGCTGTCATTTCGTCGGTGCTGGGTTGCTTCGCGATGGGTGTTGAAACGTGTGGGAACAAAGCTCGGTTTCAGAGGTGCTGTAAAAAGGGTGTGGGTTTATACAAGGGCGCGTGCTAGTTCTGTTCATGTTGTTGCTATGCTCGCATGCTTGTGTGAAACACCGTTTTTGTTGGGGGCGTACATGTCAAACGTTCAGCACCCCATAGTGCTTCGGATACTGCAACAATCCACTTCTTGCATAAGAGTGGTGTGCATAGGGTTGCACCGTGTTTTACTCCCGGTACTACAGGGTGTTGGCCCCATAGATAATGAGAGTGTGACGGCCAGATCAGGACGGTACCTGGTGTGGTAATTTATGTATGGTGCTGCTGTACATTCGTACTCATCACTATCAGTCGAGGGATTCATCATACTTTCAAATCAGGCTGTGGGTCTGCGACTCATTCTACCAATAACTCCTGAAATTCGCACTACTCTGACATGAATGAATCTGCTGCTGCTTCCCTGGTGCTTTGCACTTAATCATTGTGGGGCAATACTACGCAATATACCAGTAGGCTTGGTGCTTGCATAATGGGTGTGATTACACTTGGGCGGGTTCTTTGTCAGGGACAAGTGACAACTGATGGCGTTAGATGTTGAACATTAAGGCCAGCAGTGTATTTTGGGACAGATCGTTTCGATGTGTCGACAAGTCACATGGGTTCACTTCGCCTTGTATTAAGTGTGGGGCCTCTTGCAACACATTTTGAAAAGCACAGAGTAATCATCAAATGGCATTACTTCTTAAAGGACTTATTGCCTCACAATTGATCTGCGCTTATAAAAATGTTTTGACAATGGGGGTCTGGTGAGTGGGGTAAGGAAATAAAGGTGCGCGACGCTAGAGGGGTTGTGCTGGGATTTATTTGGTCCGCACGGGCTTTAAATTGTTTTCCTTTCGCTCTTTAGTTGGAATGAGCAGACAGGGAGCGTGGCTACAAAGTTACGCAGGGGAACTGCAATGACAAGGGAGAGAAGAGCTAGCGTTCCAACGAATCGCGGCATGCATCATGCCCCTTGAGCATGGTTCCTTGTCCATTTGCCTTTTTTTACATGCCTGGACACGGGGCGTTACATATCAGAGTGATTAAAAAGCGAGCAAGCGCACGGTGCGCATGCAGCTCGACCGTCCACAGTCGCCACTGTACTGTTACAGTAGTTTCAGTGGCGCGCTGTCGTCTCTGATTGGCTGTTTGTGTTGTGCTGATCATGTTTCGGGGAAAGGAGGCAGGTAGAGCCCTCTGCAGCGAAATAAACTGTATTGTGCTCCAGCCGCGGCCGTCTGGGCGGTGTGTTGTGTGACGCTAATGATCATCTCAGGAGAGGCTACGACTCGTTCGTCGGCGGATTGTTTTCAAACCAATGCTTGAAAAGTGTGTGGGCAACAAAATTATATGTGTTTCATGAAACGTCGAATTTTGCACGTGTATCGCGTGTCGCTAAATGGAAAAAAAAGACCACACAGTTAGCATTTTCATTCCTCTATAGTTGTCCTCTGCGCTTTACAAAAATGCTTACCTGAACGTAAGGTGCCCAGGGAGCTTGTCAGCTGAGTGATTGAGGAGAGACAAATGTGGGACAACAAACAACGAACCTCAGA
Organism: Rhipicephalus sanguineus; assembly: GCF_013339695.2. Lineage (NCBI taxonomy): Eukaryota > Metazoa > Arthropoda > Arachnida > Ixodida > Ixodidae > Rhipicephalus > Rhipicephalus sanguineus. Next base: position 172,913,785 of record NC_051182.1, read on the forward strand.
GGTTC